>NW_008235742.1:1516145-1520347 GCF_000691975.1 Corvus brachyrhynchos | reverse complement strand
AGCTCTGACCTCTGCAGCACTGCAGCTTGTAGCACACACTGCAACTCTCGACCATGCTGCATCCCAACGGTCCACAAAGGAAAGTCCCCTCCAGCACCTTTCCAAGGCAACAGTGACCTTGTGCAAGGCACAGTGCCAGGCTGGGTCTCCCACTGAGCACTGGCAAAGATGTCCCTACCAGAAGCAGGCAGCTCTACTCTGCAGCTGGATCTGCATCAGCAAAGGATGCATCAAGCAGCTCAATGGCCTCAGGTCACTCACTGCTCTGCCTGCCTGCACTTTGAGGCCACAGGCACAGCAGGCAGGCAGAGCCTCCCAGCATTGGGAAGCAAAGAAGGGAGTCCAGGCTGCAAGGCACAGTGTAGGTTCCTCGCCATTATTACCGAAAACAGAACAAAAAGTCTACCCTAGGCACAGGGTAAAGCCTCAGACCTGCCAGCATCAGTGCTGCAGCACCCTGGCCTTGCCGAGGCACTGGGCAGCAGCACGGCTTGAGCTCCTCCGTCCCCTTGCTTGCACCCAGAGCCAGGGAAGCTCTGCAGAACAGGCAGGGCCTTGGGCCAGTCCAGTGTGGGCAGCGGGTTCAGTGGCAATGCCAGAGTCATGGTGGGAAATGCTCCAAGCACAGGTCCCTGGGAAGCAGGTCAGCCCTGGTCCCTGGGAAGCAGGTCAGCCTGCTCACTGAAGGCTCTGGCTGCTGGAGACCTGCTGAGCACCACAGCGGCTCCACTTCAAGTGTGAGACCTCCTGGAGCTGGGCAGACCCACGGACACTCCCTGATCCCACAGGGAAAGCAATATTGCATTGCTGAGGAAAACCTCCCTGCCCGTGCATGCCTAGGGGTAGCAGTGCTCCCTCCCAGACCTGACGCACTCAAACGAAACTCGCCCACTCCTTGCAGAGCATCGCTAATGATCACAAGCCATCCACCCTCCTCCACCTGCCAAGGAACAAAGCTCTTCCTGATGGTCCGGGGCACAGGCGCTCCGGGTCTGGGAGGCACCCAGCCCTTTGGGAACAGCACTCCCAAGCCGTCAGACATCCGACTGAACAGGAGTTTCCCCCACCACGAGACACCGGCACTGTGCAGAGGAGTTGTTTCTGTGCTGAGCATGTTCAGCCAACAGGCAGCCAAAGGAATTTGCCAGAACAGGAGCAAGAAGAGCAGCAAAGCACCGTGTCCTCCGTAAGGCTCGTGAGCACAGGTACCAGGGCATGGCAACTCCCTTGAGCTGCAACCATGCCTACCCCATCCATCTGGCAGGCTCTGCACCCCTTCCCTCACAGACAAGGATGTCAAACTGCTTTTTAATGGAGGCTTTAGCAAACAGCATGTAGCACAGGTTTCCCAGGGGACAGGAGGGATGGGACATTCCTGACATGCTGTGAAATGGCACCTGAAGCACTTTTACTCCCACGGTCTGTCCCAAGCTGGGACACAAATGGAAACAAACATGAAATGCAACCAGCACCTGCAGATGTTGGACAACGGGATTTTCTCCCTGGTACGTTCCTAGATCTAAGGTACGTTTGGGACTCTGCAGAGTCCCAGCATTTGCTCTGTCAGAGCACCACAGGTTTCATCCTTGTGAAGGATTCTCAGTGCTGGAAACTCTCCAGAGTCACCCTCCAGCCCCAGAAAACCTTATCAATGGACAAAGAGTTAAAAGACATTTAAAGAAAATCAGAGGTCCCAATACAATTTGGGAGCCATTCAGTTCTCCATCATTTCTGTCCAGTCTATGTCAATATTCCTCTAATGAGAGTTCCTGCCTGCCAGCTGCCAATGTCACAGCCTGTGTTTGCCACTTAGCAGGAGGGGTCAATTCAGCCCAAAAGGCTGCATTTTCCAACACACTACCATCAGCCAGGATGAGAGGACACATGGAGCAGACAACACCCTGGGCTGTACAGGGCTTACCAGTGGGATGGCTGAGTAGCCAGGTATACTGCAGCCACACTCAGTCATCACAAAGGGAGTTTTCCAGGCCAGACTGCACTTTCCCCACCACCCACTGCTGAGTGCTCACTCTGTGCAGCTTCCAGTCTCCAACTGCTTCCTCAACCAAGTATGGGGTGAGGGGAATTAATAAAAAATTAAAAAACAATATCCAGCTCCTCTCCCCAGGTCTCTGCTGATTTCTGAGGGAATTTTGGTTCCAGTTACTTATCTAAGAGATGGAGAGCATTTAAAACAGAAAGTGTTCCTCTCCTCATGTCAGGATTGCCTTTTCTCAACAACTCCCTTTTCACTCTCGCTGGGATGGAATTTATCATGAACAATAAAACTAAATGAAAAGCAGCTTAAAAGAGAGAGTAGGTAGCACAGAGAGAAGGGGGAGTGCTCACCGGTGCCTGTCATTCTCCATGGGGGGGGAAGCAATGAGCTACTCCTGATCCCTTCAGCTCAGCTGATTCAACTCACTATTGTGCAAAACTTCTTTTGCCAAAGCTCCCATTTATAAGGGCCTCTGAAGGGTAGTGGAAACTCAACAGCAGTTTGCAGTCTACAGCTAAAAATTTCAGTTTGATTACTAGGGAAAATTGCTATATAGTGCTTTGAAGGATTGTTTATTAAGAGCTAGCTCCTGTGTATTTCAAATCAAAGGGAATTTATCTGGAAAACTACCTGATGAACTCTATCTACAGCAAAGCTGTTAAAAAGGTCTGACATTTTTCACAGGAGAAGGGAGAAAGAATCAAAGCCCATTTCCTTTTGGCTCTAGAGATAAATATTGGAAAAACATCTTTTGTCGCAAGGCGAAAAATGAATGTGTGACAGCATCCAATGCAGGTATCAGATACATACTTTAAGGACTTTTTATCATGTCCTTTTCTTTAAACATTTGTAAGACCAAAGCAAATCATTCTGGAGAATTCCTAAAAAGCAGACAATGCTTCAAACGTGCTTCCCCACCCTCCAAAGATGAAGTTTTTTAGATCAAGTACAGATACTCAAGAGCAAAGCCATTCAGTGCCTAGCAAAGATAACCCACCCCATCTCCTTCCAGAGTTGCAGAAGGCCATGGTTTGGAAAACCCCAAAGCCATGGGGGTGAACAAGCTGGGAGTGTACACTCATGTGCATCCCAGTGACACGTGAGGTCGACCACCCCTTAGTCCTGGTGCACCCTGAGCAGCTTCAAGGAACCCTCTGCAGCAAAGGCCCCGGGTCAGCCAGGATGGGTTCACTGTGGCCACGTCTGAGAGGCTTCAAACACACATCAGCCCAGCACCAACCACCATGCAACAGCTTCCATGTCATAACCACCACTCTGTGCTTCAAGCACAGCTCCTGGCCAAAGGCCGAGAGCCAACACTTCATCCACAGCTCCAGCCCCAGCAGCTGCCCCACGAGCCAGTGTCCTTGTGGCTCACATCACAGCACACAGCTCGTGAGCAAAGTTAATCTAATTACCTTTTTGTCTCGGGGAATAAAAATCAGCAAAAGCAAGGTGTCCTGGGTCAGGGAGCTCCTGAGGAAGACTCAAACATATTTTACGTGTTTGAGCTAGTCCAAGACTCAGTAAAGCCACTACTCTAGGTAGAGGTATGCCGATCCTATAACTGTCATTTGATGAATGCAAAATTACAGCAAGGAATCTGAATGAACAACAGGAAAAGAAAGTCCTATGTAATGTTTAATTTACTACTGCTCTTGGACACTGAGAGGACTTCATCTGTAATCAGGATTCCAGAAATTATGAGAATATGGGGAAAGAGCATCAGCAAGCACATGATGTATATTCATCAGCAGAGCACAGCATTCAGCTGCACCGCCTGAACAAAGGACTCCAAAGGTAAATTAGAAAGTGCATGTGAACTTCGTGGGACGCCAATATTCCTATTAGCTCTGCATCAAGCACTTCACTTGCAACTCGTGCATCCACTGACAGCACAAACTTTAGGACGGGTCTTGGTGGGCTGGGACAGCTATGCCTGAGGCTTCATGCAGAACCACAACTGAGGACGCAAAGAGGCAAAACCAAAACAAGCCGAAAAGGCGCCAGAGAACCCCAGAGCCTCTGTGCAAGCGGGCGACGACAGGCCAGAGCATCCCTCCCGAGGTGAGGGCTCCCTCCTCCAGCAGCACTCTCCCTCCTCCCCGCTCCCCTCCGGCCTCGCTGTCTCCCTACACATCGGTGCAGCACCGAAAGGCCGCGCAGAGCCGCGGCGGCTGCGGGACAAGGGAGCGCTCGCCCG
>NW_008235742.1:1508075-1515407 GCF_000691975.1 Corvus brachyrhynchos | reverse complement strand
GGGAGCTGTTCCCGGAGGAATTCGGCAGAAACGGGGACAGCCGGCATTCTGGCCCGCCTCGCGTGCGTTCAAAGAATCCCGTATCCCCGATGTCCGTGGCCAAGTGACATCAGCAGGGGCAGGAAAGAAGTCTCTGCAGCAGCTGCATGACCCCAGGCCTGCCTCACAGCCCTCTGCAGAGAGGGCAGCAGTTTCTGCTCTCCATTCCTCCTTGAGCACAGACAGCACATCTATAAATTACAGGCAGTGATTTTAATTTAGCAGGCTTCTCTGCTGCTAATATTTTGCTGGCCACACTGCAGAAAGATTTCACCTGAATGGCAAACTGACAAGCTGCCTGTCACAAAATGCAGTAAAAATAGACACAAGGAAGACAAAGCAGGCCTGGAGAAGTGGAAATGAAAATGTTTTGGCAGCGAAACCAGATTATTAATGAACTGAGGGGGCAGATTGTTTTTGCTGAAATCACAGTCATTTTTTTTGTATATAAATATTGGTGCTGTGCGTGATGTTGGGACAAGTAAAGAGCAAATACAGGATGCAAGGCATGGGGGGGATGCCATGCAGGTACCCAGTGGTTTCAGGTGCTGCTTGGCCTTCTGACACCCCTGCCAGCCGCCAGGGACACATCAGCCTCAGTCAGCACTTTGGTGAGCCGGATGCCTCCACGTGGTCACAAGCCATGCAGGTCCCCGTTTCAGGATGCACCCCTAGGACAGGAGCCAAGTGCAAGCAGGGCTGAAGGTGTGTTCATGGCACATTCAGCTGGCCAAATGGGAATTCAGGTCCCACCTCATCCATCACATACCAGAGAAGACCTGAAAGCCGAAGGAATGAGGTGGTCCAAGGAGATGAGGTAGTCCTGGAATCCCTGCAGCTCCTGTCCTCAACTGGTCTGATTTCTGCATTTTGTGAGCCAGGAAGTGGCTCAGTCAGTTCTTTGTTCTGCAGGTTTGCTGTGGCTTTTGCTGCAGCATCTCTGGGCCTCCCAGCCTTGTCTTAAGCAAAATGATGAGTGACTGTCTCATGCTTGTTTTCTCCAACCCTCCCTGGGGAAAGGAGCCTGTGCAGCACTGTGACAGGTTTTATAAGGCCTATAGTGGGTTTTGCCTTCTCATATGTGTGCATGTCGCTCCATTTTTATGCAGAAGAATGGAAAGAAAAGTTCATTGTCTTGTGACTGCAGGTCAAGGAGTGCAGGGTATTCATCAGTGTCACCTGGAGCAAGCTCTTCCCCTGGCCAATGTCCTTTCTGACTGTGCTTCACCATGTTTCTAAACAGGAGTCAGGTTTTTGCTCCCAACCAACAGACTGTTGAAACCCTGCTTCAGTGGAGGCAGGACGCTCTCTGCAGGGAATACTCAGACCCTGGCAAACCCAACAGCTACATTTTCCTTCCCCTGGGAGAGGCAGCGAGTTGCCCCTCCTGCTCAGAGCTGCTGGGCACCATCATTGCTGAGTCTCACATCCCTTTCAGTGCAGAGCACCCCTTGGCAGGCAACACTTGCAGAATATGTTCAAAACCCCACCATCACGGTGTGAGTTTTCCAAGTAGGCTGCATAGACATGCTGTGACTGTCACTGTGTGTGGAGAGGCGACAGATGGCTCTCACACATTTGCTCCTGAAAATGCTTCCCCAGTGGCTGGATCCTCCCTTGCTGATCCACACTCTCAGGGTCTTAATTGCTATTCTGAATTAACTTTACTGTGTTACATTTGTGTCATCTCCTGTACAAAGAAACCAGAAGCATCCTGTACTGGGAAAATATACTGTGAGAAGCCAACCTTCACTGAAGGACCCACAGCCTGAAACCTGCATCCTGTGACATCTTGTTCTGGTCCACAGAGCTCCGAAGTTTGGTCCTGTGCAGCCAATCACAGGCTCTGGACATAACTTCAAACGTGATGAAACGTGCAATGTCTTATTTCCCAGCCCATAATCTGGGACAGAAATAAGAGACACTTTAGTTTCTCAACAGATCTAGTCCTAAATATCTTTTTGGACTCGTCAAATGTGGGAAAGAGCTAGAAAACTTCCAGGCCAAGCTGTAGAGTATGAAAACTATGAACACTTGGAGTTAAATCATTCAGCCCAGAGTGGTGTGTTATTTGACGCTTTCCCCTGGAAGATAAAGAGGTGGAAAAGCAGTAGAGATGCAGCAAAAGAATACAAATCAGTAGCAATTAGGAAGGTTAAAAAAAGAAAGAGAAAAAAAATCCCAGCCAAATCCCCTTTCATGTGTCCAGCCTGTTTACATTCTGGGCTAGAATAGTCCTGATCTGACTCACTGCTGGCATTAATGAAGTTTGCACCTCTGGGTGAGCAATTTAATTTATCTCAGCAAGCCAAAGCTCATTATAACAGTCCATAAACGCTATCAGATGAAAGCAGCATCCTTCAGCAATCTCAGGGATTAAAGCAAGGAGGCATTCAACTGCCAAGGCTTCTGCTGGAAAGACTGCAGTCGGAGCATGTGTGCTAGAGGCTGAGGAAGCACAATGCCTCAATTACTGCTGCGGATTTCTCTGTATCGAGACAGTGATCTGGAGCCTCTGAAGCACTCCTCTGGAGGTGAGCAGCTCCCTTTTCTCCCTCTCTCTCTCTCCAGACATCTCTCCTTAGGGTTCATCCGGCCCAGTAGCAGCTGGAGAGAAATGGGGGGCCTGGGAGACTCCGTAGGTTGGCCACAGCTGGTTGCCCTCCTCCAGGGAACAGGAGGCTCCTTGGAGGGGCATTGCAGCGTGAAGGCATAAAGAGAGACTTAGGGTGGGAGGAGGAAAATGGCTGATTCTGTCCTCTTGGGCATGGAAACCTCCTTGCCCCACCTGTCCTGTCCCACGCTGGATCCACCTGAACTGCAGCTCCCAGCGCTGCGCTGGCCTTGCCCTTACCCTCACCTCTCTCTGGGTGCAGGCAGTGCAGCACCCACATGTCATTCCCAGCAATCCCTTTCTGACAGGCTGCCGGGGTGGCTGCAGCTCCAGCACAGGGCACCAGCTGTCTGGGTGAGGGAGCGAGCCCGGCTGAGAGCTCCCTGGCAGAGGTGCTCGGTGGAAATGGCTTCTCCAGCAGTAGGAGTGATCTCCACTGCCTTCACATCTGAGATCATCTGTTCAGATTTGCAATTCTTTTTCATGTGGAGAGTGGTGGAGATGGGGTGGACAAGGGATGAACAGAAATAAACACTCAAATCTTCAGTTTCTTTTCCATTTAATTTAAAAAATGAATTGCATATCCCAAACACAAGTTGGGGAAAAAACAGTTTTTGAAATCTTCCTTCAAAACACAGTGAGGGAGCATCCTCTAGGCTGTGTATGCCTGTGCCTGTGGGGCTGCAGGCTGGTGGGAATGTCCCTGCTGCATCTGAGGAATGGGGCTTCTCTGGGTGCTCCACCACGGTGGGCTCGGGTGAGGGTCTTGCCTCTGAGGACCCACTGTTGTGCCCTGATGTGTTTCAGTCCCACCCTTGCTTTTCCCTCTTCTGGAACAGAATTGCTCCTGTTCCTGGGGTGAGCCAGGGAAACACCGAGCAGCTGGCACTGCCAAAGCACAGCAGTGCCAGAACCTGCCAGGAGCCAGGGCCCTCAGACAGCCGCAGAGGTGTTGGTGGTGCAGAGAAACGCAGGTCTTGATCCAAAGCACAGCCACGCTGCCCGGTCCTGCCTGCTGTACCCCTGAAAGCCTCAGCACACTGAGGCAAGTCTGTGCATTTTCAGCGAGGTAAGACACACTGACCAGATAACGGGGTTCTCATGGATGCACAGCATGTGGATGTGCTAAGCCTGTAATTTCGGGACTATAATTGTCAGTAAATTATTGATGCTGTGGCATGAAGTTGAAGTTAAGGAGAAGGATTCTCATTTCACACAATTTCTCCGAGGACTGCAGTGGAGAAAGTGCCTCCTTCCAGAGGAGGACACGGTGGGATGCTGTTCCGTGCACACCTGGAAACTGGCCTCATGCCAGCCATACCATTCACTTGTGCTGCACATCCACAGCCTCTGGTGCTGGGGTTGTGCAGGGGAAGAGGCTGAGAAGCCACAGTCCATGCGTTGTGGGAATGCTGCTCTGTGCTGGGAGGATTTCTTCAGTCTGCTGCCAGTGCAAGGAGTGAGCTGCCGTCCACTGAGCTTCAGTTCCCATTTGACAACTGCCTCCATTTGTCTCTGTGATCAAAACTGCAGCGCAGGGAACTGCAGCTGTGAGTGGCAGGTATGTCTGAGGGGTTTTGTCAGATCTCTTCCACCTGCTGCTCTACCTGTCAAATCTAAATGTAATTTACTGTGATACAGGCACAGTGTCACCCAGGAGGCACAGCATTCCTGGTACGTGTGATGCAGATGGGACATCTTGTCTGTGTCTTCCTCTCTGTGCATCCTAACACTCTGCAGACACAGGTGAAGAAAAGGCAGAACAGAGGCAGGACGAATCTTTCTCTTGAGTTCCAACAAATCAAGGTAGATGCATCAAGGTCAACACTCACTGTAGAGCCAGGATACCAAACTGTAGAGCCCTGACAGCATGTGTGTGGGTCCCAGCACCCTGTGGGGGCAGCCCCACAGCTGCTTCCCAAGCCGAACCCTTGCCCTGGCCAGGAGCAGGGAGGCTCGGGAAGCATGGGCAGCACCAGCAGAGCAGAACAGGGGGATGGTGGCACCAGGTCAGGGTCAGAGTTGGAATGGGGAACCCCAGGTCCAAGCACCTCACCGGTGGTGTGGAGCCACCCCATGTCCAGCAGCCAGCCTCTGGCCACCAGTGGGGTCTCAGGAAGCCTTGCCCTGCTTTTGTGGGCCTGAGCCTCTGGGGTTCTGTCCTGAGAGAGCCCTGGGAGCAGGCACAGGCAGCTGCCTGCTGACAAGAAAACTGCTGTCAGTTTTTTTTGTCTCCTGCCTGGTCATTGTTAAAATGTCCTTGAGAGCAGAGGGGAGGGACTGCTAGAGCCCTGCATAGAAATAAAAGGGCGTGGAACAAAGGGCCAGGCAGGGGAGCTGGCACTGCTCCTACTGTGGCACATCCTCCTCAACCCCTTTCAGGGAATCAGAGGGGACTGCAGGAGGCTGGAAAAAGCAGGACAGCAGCTTTTGGGGAGGTGCAGGGCTGCTGGAAAGCTAAGTGTTTGGCAGAGAGAGAATGAGAACAGTTACCTCAGTGGCCTGTGCCCACCTCTGGCTGTAAATCACAAGTCAGCACCATTCAGAAGGGCCCTTGGCCATGTGCTTCTGTGCAGCAAAAGCTCACATTTGGAGAGCTTGCTGGAAAATGGTCTGGAGCAGTGAGCACCAATTCCACTGGGAAAACTAGTTTTCTCTAGTTAATGCTCCCTTGCTGTTCTGCACCAGTGTCCCGCCCCCAGCAGGCAGTGGGCAGCTGCTGGGGATCCCAGGTCTGCAAGCTCAGAGCGTGCCAGCTGCAAATGCCCGGCCCATGCCCGCACACCAGCACCTCCCTGGCTGCTCCCCAAAACAGCTTCACTCACACCAGTTCCAGAGCAGCAACAAGCCAGAGCTGACCTTAGCCCTGCTGCTTCAAATACAGTGAGAAAACTACCCCAGCAGAACACAAAGTGAAGTGGGTAAGGATTTACAGGGAAAATGTTACTGACTGAGCTGATAAGGAAAAATTGACTCAGAAACACAAAAGAGATAAAGGCAGAAAGAGCGTCCTGCCCAACCACAGAGACCTGCCACTGTGCAGAAATGTCCCTGTCCTGTCCAATCTGCTCCAGAGCCTCACACAGCTGGAGCAGTCTCCCAGAAGAGGAATCTGACTTCCCAAATCCACCACCTTCACTGACCACTCAGCCTCTGGGGATCATCCCCTGAACTCTCAGGTCTATAGAGGCTCCCTCTGGACCAGCATGTTTCATCCATCCCAAGAGCCCTGACAGCAGTGAATATAAATCAGTGAAAGAAGGAAGGCCAGGAAAGCTCCTAGGAAGAGCAGTAGAAGATAGAGGATTGTGCTTTGACTGCTTCTTTCTAATCTGGGGTGTGGGAAATGCCCAGATATCAGGAAGGCACATCTGTATTTCTCAGAGCTGACCAACAGCAAACAAAGGGTAAGGCTGGACTGTGGTCCTGCCTGCAACTGGACATGAGTCTCCTCCTTGTTCCCACTGCAGCCACCCCAACACCCATAAATCTGCCACATAGCAGAGCCAAATGCTGTGCAGCGCAGGCTCTGCCCTCTGCCTCCTTTCCTGTCTTTGTGCTCCTCTTTCCTGAGCAGTCCCAGACATTGTCAGTCTCAGGGCCAGCCCAGCCCAGAGTGTGGCCCTGCAGACACAGCCACAGTCATGCAGAGCTCTTGCAGCCCAGCTCAGCAGGCCACACTGGGCCTTCTGCAGCCAACAAAGGCCCTGGAGATGCCGGGGTTTGCTGATCCATAGGCCAGCCAGAGCTGTCGGAGTGCTGGAAGTGCCCTGCCTTGTTCAGGCACTGTGCTGGGTTTTGCTTGGCTTGAAAATGACACAGAAACTTCCCCAGCACACTGATTATCCTCCAGGTGGTTTGTGTTTTCTTTTTGGGCATGGATATTTTTCTGGTTCGGGCGTTCTTTGACTTGCTCGCTTGAGCAGTCACCCTGCAGTGGCTGCAGGTTCTTAGGGACGGGTTCACCAAGAACAGACAACTGAGGCGTGGATTCTGGTATGCTCTGCACAAAGTGGCACCGAATCGGCATTTCCGATGGCAAGTGTGATATCTGGGAGCCGAAAAGGGATCCGAGCAGTGAGATCATGGAGGAGGCTGATGTCTGCTGGCAGAAAGAGAGCCTGGATCCAGCGGTCTGTCTGCACACGCTACCTAATTTATTTTTCTTTAGTTGCAGGATAAGAACTCTGCTCCCCCCGCTCCGACCTGTGTGCAGGCCGTGCCTCCGCCCTGTCGCCCGCAGCCATCGCAGGGCCGCGAGCAAGGCGATGGCCACTGAACTCCCCACAAGAGTCAGGATTTCCGCACTATAAATTATAGAAGTAACTCAGGGAAATGATGCTCCAGCAAGACTGCCATTTCGACCATGTCCCCAGGAAGGACGCAAGCAGCGTGTTTGTTCGAAAGGGATCATTTAGGGGCGAAAAAAGGCAAGGAATACAGCCATCGCAGGGCCGCGAGCAAGGCGATGGCCACTGAACTCCCCACAAGAGTCAGGATTTCCGCACTATAAATTATAGAAGTAACTCAGGGAAATGATGCTCCAGCAAGACTGCCATTTCGACCATGTCCCCAGGAAGGACGCAAGCAGCGTGTTTGTTCGAAAGGGATCATTTAGGGGCGAAAAAAGGCAAGGAATACAAAAGATAAAAAAGGCGGCGTGGAGGAGAAGACGGTCC
>NW_008235742.1:1498477-1507133 GCF_000691975.1 Corvus brachyrhynchos | reverse complement strand
GGGGCTGGGCAGGCAGGAATCCTGCTGCTCCAGGGGGACGGAAGCGCAGCCACCCGACGGGCCGGGCTGAGGGGCCGGAGCCGCAGGGAGGAGCAGGGGACGGCCGTGTGGCTTAGATTCAGGAGGTTTTCCTAAGGTTGGGCATGCATTTTCCATGATGGATGCTACTAAACGTTTCCCAAAGGCTGCTGCCTCTCGGCAGGATGATCCTTGCAAGGAGCAGCAGTAATAGCCTTCGGTGTTTAGACTTCTGCTCCCAGCTTGGGTAAGGAGGGCAGGACATGATCCTCATCCCTCTTGCCTTGTTGGGGATCCAACATGGATCTAATGGTTGCTTTGGGCAACCATAGTTTGGGTTTGGGTACCACTACAAAGCCAGAGCATGGAGTGCCTGTGGTCTCTCTGGGGATCCTGGCATGTGCCCAGGTCTGTGGTGAGAGGTGCTGTGCTGCAGTCTCCCGATGAGGATGGAGCAGGTGTGGTCTCCTGCCTGAGTCCTGGGTTGCTGCAGTCCCTGCAGACCTCTGCACAGAGAACAGTGTGCATGCACTAGCTCTGACTTACCAAGGGCAAGGGTGTGATGGCTTCTGTTAGGCTTGAGGGCTTGTTTCCGACCACCTTGTCCTCTGATTTTAGGTTGGAGATAAGGTGATGGTCCTGGCTAGGTCAGGGCTCTGGCAAGAAGTTGTGAATGTGCCTGCCAGTCAGACTTTCCCAATGCCTGAGGGGATGAGCTTCGAAGAAGCAGCTGCTCTTCTTGTTAACTACATCACTGCCTACATGATTCTGTTTGACTTTGGAAACCTGAGACCCAACCAGAGTGTCCTCATCCACATGGCTGCAGGTAAACAGTTCTTGCTGAGACTCTTGGTTTCACCATGCATCTTCTGAATAAGTGACATGGGTGAGGAAATGATCAGAATGGGGCTGGACTGACAAAACGTCACCTAGCAGAGATGCAGGCTTCATGCTGCCCCATTTCCCAGTGGCTGGGCTTAGTCTCTCCCAGTGTGTCCCAGGTATCAACCTCACCAGGCAGAGTCACTATTCCCCAGGCTGCTGTGCTGTGTGATTGGTACAGGCAGGGATAATTTACCTATTCAGAGGTTTTTCTGACTGCTGGGGCTGTTTGCTTCTAAATCTTTCTCACTGCTGATTTCCAGGTGGTGTGGGAACTGCTGCCATCCAGCTGTGCAAGACTGTAGAAAATGTCACCATTTTTGGCACAGCATCTGCCTCCAAGCACGAGTCACTCAAGGAGAGTGGAGTTGCTCACCCCATTGACTACCGAACGATGGATTATGCAGAGGAGGTCCGGAAAATCTCTCCCAAAGGTATGATGAGGTGGAGGACTTCTGCAACTGTTTTGCATTTCTTTCAATTGCAGAGAAACTTCTAATTGCTCCCAATTCCCTCTCTAGGTGTTGACATTGTCCTGGACCCGCTGGGAGGATCTGATACGTCCAAAGCATTTAACCTGTTGAAGCCAATGGGCAAACTCATCACTTACGGTGAGTGTGAGCAAGGAGCCCAAACCCAGAGACTGTGTGGTGGTAGAATGGGATCCACACAGGAATGCTCCGTGTCTGGGTTCTTGGCTGTCAGGGACCATCACTATTCCTCACTGCACTGTGTTGTAGTTCTGTTATTTCATGAAGGTCTTCAGGATGCTTTGCCTTGGTGAGACACTGAGGGGAGTGAGATTTGTGTCTTGTCCCCAAAGCTGTGTTCACAGGCTCCAGGACTCCTCCCTCCCATGGTGAAATTTCTCTTAGAGTAAAAGCTGGTGCCTGCAGGGGAAGCTGGAATGTCCTCGCAGAGGAATACTGGCATAGCTGCTTTTTCTAGGCTGAGTTAATGCACAGCCTTGCTTTTCTTTTAGAGGATGTGTGGGAGATGAGGTTTGAGGCTACTGAATACTTATCTCTCCATTCCCCAGCCCTGGAACACTGTGATTTTGTCCCATAGACAAAGCCCTCACACAACCCCCAGTGGGATTCCAGACACTTGCACCAGTGTGCTGCTTTGGTTGTCCCGGCCGTTGCAGCGTGTGATTCCCCTGAAGAAGCAGGGCTGTAGGAGAAGGGGAAAGCTGTCCTGCCAGCCTGGCTGGCTGTCAATTGTAACCCTTTCTTACCTCTGCCAGCCCTCCAGTCTAGCTGCACTGCTGCTGCCTTAGGAGGGCCAGAGAGCAGTCGTTCTATATTTTTGCCATGTGAGTGTGATAATCCAAATTTTGCATAGCTGGAGGCTGAGGCAGGTGCCTGTTTCCATTGAAGGTCAGCTGGGCAGGTTCTGCTGTGATCCAGTTCTCAGCTCTGTCCCTCACTCTGCTGAGTGGCTGTTCCCCTGTGCGTGGTCTGAGCTGTTCCATGGGATGCCCACTGCCTCCTGTGCTGTGTTCCAGCTTATCTGTGGCTTGCCTTCTTTTCAGGTGTAGCAAACCTGCTCACTGGGCAGAAGAAGAACCTCATGGCTATGGCTAAAACCTGGTGGAACCAGTTCAGCATCACTGCCTTGCAGCTGCTGCACCAGAACAAGGCTGTATGTGGCTACCATCTTGGATACATGGATGAGGAAGCTGAGCTTATCAGAAGTGTTGTAGCCAAGCTGGTTAACCTGTACAGTCAAGGCAAAATCAAGCCCAAAATAGACTCTGTATGGCCCTTTGACCAGGTGAGTCTGAGCTAACATACAGGCTGGCAGTGGTACAGAGTGAGCGCCTTGTTCCTGGGGGCTGAACTGTTGAAAATGTCTAAGAGCCATCTGTTCTCAGACATTCAGTGCCTTATTCCTTTTAAAATATTAAGGCTGAGTAAAGTGGCTGGGCTATTCTGCTCCAATGCATAGGGCTGGGCAATGCTAGACAGTGTCCCTGTGGAGCAGGGCAGGTGCTCAGCTGAGCTCCATGGGCAGCAGCAGCCAGGAAGGGGCTGGGTTATGCATCAGACTGGAGTATGCCCTCGGTAGTCTGTACCCTGTAATTAAGCAGACAGATGGGAAGGCTGTTGCTGCCCTTCCAAGAGTGCAAAAGAGCCCAGGCAGTGAAGCAGAATGAGGATGTTGGAAGGGAGCAGCAGGTTTTTTCAGCAGCTCTGTTCTGCTCAGGGTTATGGGCGTGTGTCCATGCAGAGTCAGGCTCTTCCCTTGGAAATCCTGTGCTGGAGCAGGACTTGCTGCAGGGGAGCAGAGAACTTAGTGATGATCAGTCAGTGTTCATACCTGAGAACTAGTCTGATGCAAAAGCCTAAGGAAAACTTTGACTCCAGGCCTGGTCCAGGTGCTTAAAAACAATGATAATAATGATACAATTCTGTGCATGTATTGTTTTGTGCAGCTAGTAGAGGCTTTTTCCTCCTGGCAGGTGGCCAGGTTCCTGCAGTTCCCCTCCCTTTGGAGAGGAAGCTGTGGTGACACACACTGCACTTCCACATTTGTGTGAGCAGAGCATCCTTGTGTGTGTCAAGGTTTGTCTGTGTGAATTCTTGAGGACAGTTTTCCTATTGGCTTTCTGGGGTAGCTGCCCAGGTCTGTCCAAAACACACCTATGCAGAGGCACTTGAATGCTTGGGACTTGCTTGAACTGCCAGGAAAGCTGCCTCCCAGCTATGCCTCAGACTGGTCTGGGGGGACTGAGGGGGCCAGGAAGGGCATGGACACACTCTGCAGTGGGTGGGGGTCTTACCACACTCCTTTTGCTTCCAGGTGGCAGAGGCTATGAGGCAGATGCAAGAAAAGAAGAATGTTGGAAAAGTCATTCTGGTTCCTGAAGCACCCAAGGAAGAATCTAAAAAAGCAGAGAACTAAGGAGAAGAGATGTATGCAGATTATGAATTTGTGGTTTAATTCCCTGATCTCTTTGGGACCTGGAAATGGACAGATCAGTATCTTCCATCTTTCACCAGTACAAGAACATCATGGTTATCATTCAGATGAGGTTTGCATGCTCTTGTTGTGACTGACCCTTTGCCAGATATGCCTCCTGCTCTCTCTTTTGAAGCCTGTTTATTTCATACTGTTTTCTAACCACTTGTTTCTCTACTGAATTTCCAGACTAACCTTATTTTTCTCTGGCAGTGAGGCTGAAGCTTCCAAGCAGTTGGTGACTAACAACTGCACAGCCTGTCACTGTAAAGTCATGGCGCAATGTACTGTAACAACTGCCAAGTATCTCTGCAGAAACTGAGCCCTGCTGAAGCGTTTGTGCTGTCAGCTTTGGGAAGCCTGTTCAGCAGAGCATTGGCCAAGTGTAGGATGTTTCCTCCACAGCCAAAGGAAAACCACAGCTGGCCTAGTTTAATTCAAGCAGGGGTTTCTCTTCTGTTCACACTAACCGGGCTCTATTCCCTCTGCTTTTTGTAGGCCACTAACACAGTCAGACAGTAACAGCTCATGTTGTCTTTGCCTTGGCCATCCTGGCAATTTGGAGTCTATGGCATATCATACTTCATTTGCAGTCACTTCTCTGTGCAGACAGTAAATAACCTGACAGGCTGGGCTGGGCTATGTCTGACTACAGAAGAAAAGTTTCAATTAGGTAACCTGATCTTGTCCATTTTCTATTTCCAAATTGTATAGAGAGATCTGAGCAGTGTCTGGTTCTTAGAGACCATAAGGACTCAACTGTGTCTCAAACGACTGGAAAAATTGATGTTGGCTCTGTGCTTTATTATGTTGGGCTCCGAGTTGGTATTGTTAGGGCTTCACCCTCGTGTTTTTATTTCCAAGGGCTGCAGTATTGGGTTGGACTTCATTGAGATGGGAACAAACTAATCCCCTGTTAATGCTTTGTGCAGTGCCCTGTACACTGTTGCAGTTTGGGAAGTAAATTTCAAGAGCCAGTCCTCTGGGCTGTCTCTCCCTGGGGCACACTGGTTAGTAAAGCTGTTGCCACGGTAGCAGTTAGATGATAAACAGCCCAGCTGTGTGTCAAACCTCTTAACCTGCATATTCTGAGCAGTTTTCTATCGTGTTCTAGCTCACTTGCTGCAGTAGGGCTTGACTCTTCTTCCCCTGAATCTGTATCTTGGGGCTCCAGTGCTGAGGGTTTAGGAGCTGCCTGGGGTGCTCCTCCTATACCAGAACTTTGTTTCACTTCTACTTTTCTTTCCTTCTGTGCATTTGGAAACAGAGCTGTGTAGAGACCTAAGCCCAGCTCTGTGAGCACCTTGAGTCCTGGGTGATGCTGTCCTTCCCACTGGACCCTGCTTGCAGCCCTGGGCAGCTCTGGTGCTGTTGGTGCTTACTTATCATGGATTGTAGGTGTGGGCTTTTGGGTTTAATTTTGGATTTGAAATGGTAAACTCGAGGGCACCAAGAAGAGCTGTTCATCATGGAAGAACTCGGGCTCCAGAAGCAAAACCTTGAGACAAGAATCCTGCTTAACTAGCCCACAGGGAGGGCCCAGGGCTCAAGGAGGGCAGGTACCCACTGGGCACAGGGCTGGGCATACAGCCCCACTGCCACCCAAGAGAGCCCATGCCATGCAGGGCTGGGGTTCCTGTGTGGCTTCTCCCTCAGCCTGCTCCAGTGGGGCTCCCGTCTGTCAGTGCAGCTTGTGGTTCAGGTGCTTGGGCTCAGTCCAGAGATCTTTAGAAATGCATAGGCACAGCTTCCAGGGGTCTTGCCCTGGCTCACTTTAAATATTGCAACAACCCGGTTCCCTACAACCTCAGAGGAGTCCTGGAGCCCTCTCAGAGATCTTTGTCAGTTCATCTCTTGAACTTCATAAACATGGGCTGATGGAACTCACAAGCACAACTTTTTACCTTTCTGAATCCAAAATCTTGCTGCTTCTTTCAACCTGCCCTGTCATGCTAATTTAGATTAAATCCAACAGTGTCTAATGCTGCTTTACCAGGTGTGAAAACAGAAGGACTGTCTAAATTGCTGAAATGGAAAGCCTGGACCTGTTCCTCTGAGAAACTGGACTTGACAGGGCAGCATGTTCAAAAGGCACGCAACCCTGCACATCTTCTGGTTCTGCACGAAAAGGGAAAAATATGGTGTGTTTCACAGTAACATCCTCTCCCCGCTTTATTCTGAGCCAAGCTCGTGCTCAGTGCCTTACATGGATGGCCTTGGGTCAGGCGGCGTGGCACGGCTCTCACAGCCCGGGAGCCTGGCAGCTTCCCATCAGACCCCTCTGACCTGCTGCCTCCTGTGCGCCACGGGAAACAGCATCTCGGTGCCTTCTGCTTACATGACTAGGAAGTCACTGGGGCCTTTTCCATTCTGGCCTTTCAAAGTATTGCCAAAACCCTGTTTTGACTCTTATTAGCTCTGTTTTGTGAACACTGGTGGTGTTGTGGGACTTTCCGTGAATTAGCTGTTCTCTCCCCAGGTGTTCCAGCCTTTCCAGGGCTGACCTGGTGGTTCTGTACTCCCCAGTCCATAAGACCTGTTGTAAAGCCCTTGTCTCCCCCAGGGCAGCTGTTTGGCTCCAGAGTGAGCCCTGAGTGAGGCTTTATCAGCTGCTCCGGCCTTGGCTCTCTGGAAACAATCCCAGCTCCTGGCTCTCTTGGGGTAGCTGCTCACATGTCTTCTAGCTAGGAATTCCTGAAGCCCCTATCAAGGCAGGAATGGCGAGCAGTTACTGCCTGTTCAGTTCAGCACTGGCTATTTTGTGTCTCTTGGTAGCAACAGTGTTTTCTACAGGAAGACCAAGATTAACTGTAACCTTGCAATCCTCCGCCCCTTCTCAATGCTCTGCTCTAGGTGGGTGTGGTTGGTTGTGTTTTGGTTTTTTACTTCTTTTTTAAGGGCCAGTATAGAACCTGTGTAAAACAATTTCAAGTGTCTTAATCAAGTTAACCAGCCGGTTTGTATACTAAGGACCAAAGCAAAAAAACCAAAACGAAACCCTAGGATAAAAATCATTCCATTCAATGTTGCTTGTTTAGGACAAAGTTGTGCTACTGAGGAACTGGGAGATTCCTGTACTTAATCATGTGTGCCATTCCAGAAGTGCAATTTAATGTTTATTTTACTGATTGTCTGACTCAAAGGTTGTGCCATGAGGAGTCCAAGTGAAAGTGTAAGGAGTTGATGAGTGGGAGGAGGTGTCCACAGCCCTGCCTGCTCCAGGGGGGCTCAGTGCGAGTGCCTCTCCTGTCATTGCTGTAGTGGCCTCCCAGCCTGGTGCTGCTGGTCTGGGACAAAGTGCAACTCCTTTGCTATCACCAGGCAGCTGGTTGCCACATTTTTGACTCTTCAGTTTCTCTGAAGCTCACTTGTGTTGCAAGCTGACTGCAGGAGGGGAAGGGAACAGAGGTGGCCCCTGCCAAGTGCTCTGGGAAGGAGTTCAGCTCTATGTTTTGTTTTGGACACCTGTATTAAACTAGAATTGACTGGCCAGGGAGAAGTAAGAAGCACTGTGTGAGTCAGGCTTCAACTGATGCAGGATCCTGGCCCGCTGACAGCTGCTATCATAGGTGTTAAACCACTCTGGTTGCCTGAAGTCTCTGGTGTGCTGAGCCCTCGTGATGGCAAAGTGTTATTGGCAAGTAGTACATGAGCATGATGTGAAACGTGTTAGACTCTGAGTGAGCCTCTTACAGCATATGGTCTGGTCTGTACTGTCTGAATTGTGTTGATTTGCAGATATGTGATATGAGTGATGGTCATCCTACAGACAGATAGCAAATCTTTTGTTTAAAAAATATATTTCGCTTTGTGTGTGTAACCAAGTTGGACAGAAAACAACTGTGCCACTGCTGTTTACATGACTACAATGTGTACTGCTCCTCTGTCAACTGTTACCATATGCCTTATGTGTTTCAAATGTTAATTAAATGCATAACAAAACCTTCCACAGTACACTGCTCAGGTTTTTGTTGTCATGACCCCTCTGCCCACAGCTCAGGGCAGGTTTGATTGACAAAGTGTAACACTCCCAGCATGAGGAGATGCCTCTGCTCTCAGGGACAACTATTAATTGTTGGCTTGAGTGTTGTTCCTGACATTCTTCCATGGTGATTTTTGTTTGCAAAGTCCTTAGCTGGGCTCTGTGCCTCAGTAGCCAGGTGGGACTGAAGTGGGTGCCTGGGCTGAAGTTAAGACAAGGCATGAACAGCCAGTACCAAACATGAGAATAAATCCCATTTATTTGTCAGCATAGAGACTGTCCCTGGGAGGCAGCTGCTGTGGGTGCTGAAAGCTGTTAATGTTCTCCTCAAGAGAGCACAAGGTCACCTGCTGGCTTCAGAGCAGGTGCTGGGGAGGGGCTGGAGCATGGGGCTGTCTGCAGAGGCCTGAACTGTCAGTGTGAAGAGCTGACACTAGCGACAGTTCATCTCCAGCCTGGGCTCTGGCAGCAGCTGAGCTGGAACCTACCTGTAGTGGCAGGAGGCGGAAGAGACTTCCAGAAGCTGGGGCTGGACTAGATGCAGACTCCTGCCCGGGTTTGGGTCATGCTACTGAAAGCCACACGGGGCTCAGCCTGCAGTCAGCTGAATGAAATAAGTTCTGCAGTTGGCTGCCAGGACACACATCCAAGAGGAGCTGGAGTTTCTGGGAAGCACTGATCCATGCTGAGGCCTTCATGGGGCAGGGACGGAGGTGCCGCTGTTTGCTAACGCGCAGATTTCTGGCTACATCTGGGGAACGCAGGAGCTCCTTTGACAAACACCTGCTTCTTCCTGAGCTGTCTCTTGTT
>NW_008235742.1:1493012-1498224 GCF_000691975.1 Corvus brachyrhynchos | reverse complement strand
TGGCTGTGGGAGAATCACACAAGGCCCAGTTTATTCAGAACTGCACCAACCTCCCGGAGATACTGGGCATCCGGGTAGCCATTCCTGTGGGGCAGAGAGGGAAGCACTGTAAACCCTGCTGATGTGCCAAAAACACAGTGGGAAGCAGCCCTTTATTTTTGCCCCAACCTTTCAGCAGGGGCTGAGAGTGGAAGTCCTGCTCCTGGGGATGCCCTGCTGCCTGCAGGCCCATGTCATGGGAAAGGCTGGAAGTGAACACGGCCCAGAATTCTTGTCCATAGGGAACTTATGGGTTTCCACACCATTTATGGCTGTGGGATGGGCAAAGGCTTTTGCTCCAGCTGGAGGGTGCCAGGGCTGGTCTGCCACGCCATAGCTGCCCTGCAAACTGAAGCAAAGGGAGGCAGCAACTCTGCCACTGTGGGAGGGTAGAAGAGCCATCCCTGACAGGATTTGTTGAGCTGGACCCCATGGTTCTCCTCCTCCAGTTGCTAAAAAACCCACAACCATACCCAGAAGCTTAGGATGAGCTGGGCCATACCTGGCTTTGCCTCCATCCCAGGAGGTTTTGTGGGGGATAAAGCCCCATGTTACTTTTTCTTCTCCACTGCAGGACTTGATCTGGAATGTCAGCCCGCGTTCAAATGCTTTCTTCAGCAGCTTTGCTGTCTTCAGCCCTTCCTTGTTGTCAGGCAGGAAGGCACAAAAATTCCCCCCTTTGTAAGGCTGTCCTGGGTGAGGGTCCCCAACCTTAGAACAGGAATAAGACATTTTAAACAATGGCTGGAGTGCTGTGCCTCTGAGGGGATTTCTAAGGTTTTGTCTAGCTTGAAACCTACACTGATGACTATGGGCCCCATGGGCTGATAGTCAATGTCAACTAAAACCAGAGATCACACGTTCTTGAGAAGCAGCAAACTGCTCCAAAACCTGGTGTGGGGCTTTTTGCCTTTCATAGGTCAGTACCTCTGCTGCTTTGCATGTGGGGCAGGGAGCTGTGGCTGTTCTTTCCCCCCAACCACCCTGACAGACCCCCACCGTGTGGGCTGCAGTGGGATGGGGAATCCCTGCGCTGGGTACCTACCCCCTGCACGCCATCAGGGATGCTGTAAGCAAGCTGAAGTGTTGGGTCTCGGTAGTATCCAGGCAGGCTCTGAGACAGGGAGGAGATCTTCAATGTCCCCAAGATCTTGCAGCTTGGGGCAGTGGAGGACGATCTGCAGCAAGCTGGCTGCGTACTGTCTGCTGCAAAACATGTCCTGCACAAGGCGTGACCGCAGGCGCCCTGGCAGGTCACACCTGAGCCCTGGCAAGCATCACACTGGCCCAGAGGGATTGTGCTGCTTTCCTGTCCAAGGCTGGGGTCTCTTCTCTGCTGTGATGGGAGGTCAGGCTCCTCCTGCTCATTGCTCCTGCCCTTTGGGAGCGGGGCCGTTCCCTGATCCCTGGCCTCTGCTGCAGGTTCCTCTTGGGCCACAGCTGGTGGTGGCTCAGCAGCCGTGGCCCTGGATAGCCAGGTGGGCAGAGACTGAGGAGCTCCGTCAGCTGCAGGGACTGGACAGTGCTGCTGTCCCATTGCTTCATTGTGGCCTCCTCTGCTCTTGTCTCTTGCAAACTGGAATCTGTCTGGCAAGACTTGTTTTAGCCGGGTGGCGTCAGGCTCCCCCAGAGACAGTTTTGTCTTCCGCTGTTCCTGGGACTCCCTCAGGCCAGAAGGACTTGGCTTATCCCCTGCACCAACGCTCAGAAGGCTGCTTCCTCCTCTCCCAGCCCCAGAATCAATACGGACCCTGGCTTCCTCCTTCCCCCAAGCCTGCTGGAACCTCCAAGGACTGGAGGACCTCTTTTCCTCAGCCTCTGGCACCCAGGAAGCCCTGAGCATATCTGTAGAGTCTACTTTATTGCTGATGTTCAGGTGCTGTAGGGAATTTGGGCTGCCAGGAAGGGCTGCATCCAGCACTGGGTCCTGGCTTCTGCCTGGCTGGATGACACTTGATTTCCCTGTACTTTCTAGTGCAGGAGACATAGATGAAGACTTCACAGCACAGAGCCTCCTGGAAGAAAACATGTGGAATGCCTCAGCCACTCCTGGCACCATCTCCTTGGGGCAGACAAGATATAGCTTGTACTTGTCTTTGCTGAGTCCAACCTGGAAGGATTTTCCTCGCAAGAGGCTGCACAGTTCACTCAGGGCACTGTCATCTGGACCATCTACAGCGAGCTCTGAGTAGCTCAGACTCTGGCACACCAAGTCAGGGCACTTCTGCACAAGATCTTCCACCTTCCATTTAGCCTGGAGCAGCCTTCTCCTGTCTGCTGCCTGCAGCGTCAGCACTGTGCAGTCCCCAGCGTGGCGCTCTGAGATGTGCACCCCTCCAGCCCTGCACAGCTCATCAATAGTGGCATGGCAGACATCTTTCAGGTAAAACCACTGCAGAGAGTCCAGGCTCATTTCCTCACTCACCCTGCTGCTGCTGTCTCCGGAGTCGTTGCTTTCCTTTGACCTTGGCAGGGAGAAGCTGTTGGACCGTCGCAGCAGAGGCCTGGATGCAGAGGATTTGGAGTCTAAAGCAGAAGAGGTCCATGTCACATCACAGGTGCTGGAGATGCCAGCCAGGGAGTGGTGCTTAACGGGACCTGAGCCTTTAGACTCCTCAGGCTGCTGAAAAGTCCTGTTTTCTTTGCCCACAAAGGGCAACAGCACCTTTTGTCCTGTAAGTCTGGCACCTCCTTCCATATGGTCCCTTTCTGTGGGGTCATTCTGCTGAGGCTCTGCTGCTGACCCCAGAACCTTATCTGTCACAGGGGTGGGAGGCCGATACTGCTGGGTCAGTGCTCTTGGGTCACTCAGACCACAGGCATCTATCTCTGATGAATGTTTCCCAGACAGCTGCACGTGTCCCACTGGTGGAGAGTCCTGATCCAGCGAGAGGTTCTGGCCAGCCTGAGA
This sequence comes from Corvus brachyrhynchos, assembly GCF_000691975.1. Classification (NCBI taxonomy): domain Eukaryota; kingdom Metazoa; phylum Chordata; class Aves; order Passeriformes; family Corvidae; genus Corvus; species Corvus brachyrhynchos. The sequence continues at coordinate 1,495,274 of NW_008235742.1, read as the reverse complement.
CCTGTCAGCTTTCAGGGCACTGAAGTTGGCAGCTAGCTTGAACTCACCTTTCAGCTCTGGCCTGCCTGGGCTAAGTCTTGTGGCTGAAGTATCCACAGGCACTTTGGCCAGGTGTAGTGCAGCCTCTGTGGTGCCAGAGGTTGCAAGGTGTGAGGGTTGGGAGCTGCTCAGCGTGTCAACCATGTGTGCAGCACCTCTCCTGGTGACACAATCCTGAAGGTGCTGCTTGGCCTGGGACACATCAACAAGGTTTCCAACAAGATAAAGCTGCTTCACATCCTCATGGCAGAGCAAGTGGGGATACAGCTGCTGCAGTTCTTGTGTCAGAGTGCTGAGTGCCTGGCTGTCCATTCCCAGCCCTTCCTTAGCAATCCTCTCCTTGCGCAGGCTCACCTCCAGCTGCTGGTAGAGCTGCTGCAGGGCCAGGTGGGCCTGTTGCAAGGCCTCCACGTTCCCAGACAGACCTCCAGATGGCTGAAGATACAATACAGCAATGCCATCGCCACTAACATCCACCACATCCACGTGATATTGGTGCAGCACACCTTGGTACTCAGCAGCACAGAACCTCTGCATGTACAAGTAAATGTCCAAGTCCATTGCTAGGGAAAAGTCCTCCAGCTTCCTCAAAAATTCCCCAGCTTCCTCACCCACTGGGCTCTGAGTTGATGGGACTTCAGCTGCCATTTCACGCACCTGGTCCCAGTTTGGCAGCTTTGCTGTCTCTTGTGCTGACCCAGGGGAGTCAGGCACTTGCTGGTGGTCATGCATTCCCATCTCTTTGGCCCCATGGCTGGAAGCTGGCAGGAGGATCTCGCCAATGGCTTGGTTCCTGAGGTTCAGGCTGCCTAGCAGGTCTCTGCTGAAGGTCTGCAGCTCAGTGAACGGTCCCTGGACTATGCAGTGCATATTCTTTGAGTCAAAGTTGAACTGTACATTGCTGTAGCCTTTCTGCAAGTCCCTCAGGAGGATTTTGCCAGTGGGAAGCTTGCCATAGTCAATTGTCATGCACACACATAGGAAGATCTGCAAGTAGATAGCAAAGGAGTGAGAGAGCAAGGACCAAAACCAACCCCTTCTAAAGGTACAGGAGAAGGCAATTGCACCTGGCCCCTGCATTACTATGACAGAAGAGATGACACAGTCTTCCACCTCTCTCCCTCAGCATCCTACTTTTGAGAGAGATGGACCGTGACACAGACAGGACCAAAAGACCCAGGCTAAGCAAATCCTTGACCTCGTGCACTTGTCAAAAGCTGTCTGCAGACAAGGAGCCAGAGGGGGAAATTGCACATTTCTACACACACAGAGTTCTTCAAAAAGCCCAAACCCAATAAATCCACTATTGTTTCTGCATCTGAAATGCAGTTGCCCTCTTGCCTTTGCAGAGCTTCAGCTCCAGATCTTCAAGCACTTTTGGCACCATAGACTTGCAAAAAGCTTTGGGTATGCAAAAAACAAGGGTATGGGAATTAGCCTGGCCTTGCCTCTCGTTTTTATGTCCGAGCCCCAAAAAGCTCGGACATAAAAACAAGACATGGCTACTGCCACAGTCTCTTGAGACTGGAGGAAAAGGCAAGAACTCCCCAGTGCTCCCTAGACACCAGCATGTCTGTATCCTAAGCTTTCCTGAGAAGGAGAGAGGAACAATACACTGTACATCCAGCTGATGACATGGCAGAGGCATTAAAACAATTCCCCATGTGGCACCAGATGGACTGGAGAAAAGTGCCTGTTCTCTCCAGCCTGACTATCCTTCATTTGACAGGCACAAACGCCAGATGACTGAGCCCACAAGGCTGCCAGGCTGTCCCTGTGCTATTAGCACAGAAAAAACGTCTTAATTTGAATATGAATGAAAATGGATTTCAGTGTAATTAAGATTAAAGGAGAGAGTGAGGTCTCCCTTCCCAAGCTGTCTGCCAGGCACAGAGTGAGTGGGAGCAGCTGGGGCTGCCATGGCCCCTCAGTACCTCATCGGGGCTCAGCTCTGCAGCGTGCGGGGTCACCTCCAGTGGGTACAGTGTCCTTCCGACTGCCAGCACGTGGTTTTTCACCTTCAGGATCCTCTGGGCCACTGGTGGGAAAAGCCACCCGGACCTTCGTCAGCCCAGCCAAGGGGCAGCAGTGGCGGTGGGGCCGGGGACAGTGGGACGGGGGACAGTGGGATGGGGACAGCAGGACAGGGGATGGTGGGAGAGGGGAAGCGAGGGTTGGGGATGGTGGGACAGGGGGTGGTGGGGCAGGGAATAGTGGGGCTGG
>NW_008235742.1:1489331-1492057 GCF_000691975.1 Corvus brachyrhynchos | reverse complement strand
GACTAGCCTGGAGCTGGGCAGGACTAGCCCCTGTCCTCCACGAACACGGCCACCCCTGTCCGCCCTGCTGGGACGTAGGCAAGGGCATCCACCTCTCCGCCGCCGCGGCTGGCCTTCTGGAAGTGGATCTCCAGGGCGTCTCTCATGGACTCCTCACTCAGCACGTCGGGGATGCCCAAAAGCAGGACAGTCCTGGGGCAGCGGGAGGGCTGGAGCTGGGCAGAGCAGGGGGTGAGCTGCAGAGCAGTGCAGGGAGAGGGGCTTCAGGAGCCCCCCCCACCTGTGCTGCCTCAGCCCAGGCTGGCAGGTGCTGCTTGCACAGGGGTCATGCCCTTACCTGCAGGTTAGCGATGTCTCCACTCATGCATGGTGATATTTTGACTTTGTATTTCCCTTTCCCAATAAGCACTTGGATATGTCCTTTTTCAATTAGCGGCTCTGCCACTGCATATGGAGAGGAAAGCCCTGAGCTGTCCAGGTCCCAGGTAAGCTCCAGACAATGTTATGTCCCTGGCATAGGCACCAAGACTGATGCTGCCCAGCTCATTGCTCAGCTCACTGGCACCAGCACAGTCTTGGGGGAGGCAGGACAGCCTGGGGCTCACTCTACCTTCCCTGTTCCCCACACACAGCTTCATCTGCTCTCAGGAGTTTCCCCCCCAGAGCAAGCTGGGCTGCTCCATCCTTGCCAGCCACCCAAGCTCAGCACACCCCACGCACCTCCATCCTGTGTGAAGGTCAGCACCACCTGGCCAGAGTCATCCAGGAACTCCCTGCTCTCCACCTCGCTGCCCCCATTCTTTGCCTTGCTGAAGAAGAGCTCCAGCTTGTCCAGCAGTGCCTCCTTGCAGATGCCCAGGCTGGGCAAGTCAGACACAAGGATGCTCCTGCTGCTCTGAGTCAGCCTGACCTGTGGGTGGCACCGGCCAGTCAGTGCCAGGGCAGGACTGACCCCAGAGCTCCGGGGAGCAGTGCTGAGTGGGGTTGGTAGCAGTGCCCTGGCCGAGGCAGGCTCAGACAGGGGATGCAGCATGCCCAGGGCAGCTCCATGGCATGGGGAGCAGGCGAGCTGCGGGCCCTACCTCCAGGGCAGACGGCAGCAGGATCTCCACGGGCACTGCCTGCACTCGCACTCTGCACCGGTCCAGCTCCTCCAGTTCCTCCCCACAGCTCAGCTCCACCATGTGCTCCCTCATCTCTATGATCCTCTGGGCCACTGCGAGCAGGGAGAGCCCCCAACACAGGGGAGTCACTGCCCGCTCCCAGCGCTCTACAGGACAGGACACGGCACAGCAAATGCTTCGGGGAGGGGGCACAGCCCCACACAAGGCAGGGAGAGGGACAGTGCCAAACTCTGGCACAGGGAGGGGACACAGGGCAGGCCCCAAAATAGTCGAGCAGGACCTGGCCGGAGCAGTGCTCTTCTCACACTTACCCTTTGCCTCCTCAAAGGTGATGAGAGCTGAGCCCCCTGGCATAGGGTAGTGGATCAGTGGGGTGAGCATCAGCTTATTCATGTCCTCCTTGTTTACTGTGAGTCCCTTAAAGATCATTTTCTTTTCCGGCAAGGCAGACAGCATCTAGGTTTAAATACAGACACCACCTGGAGGAAACTGGATCCTGCACAGGGCATGTCCCTGCCAATCCACAGACTAGAAATAAACTCATGGCTGGAGAACATCAGCAGAGTCTCTCCTAGGGTCTGGCAGTGCCTGGAATCCCAAAGCCATGACCGGAGCTCCTGGCCCTGGCAGAGGAGCTGCCTGCTAACAGGAGCTATTCCAGTCATCACACAGTGCCCAGCTGCATTCACCTGCAGCCTCTCCAGCCAGGCTTGTGCCCTTGCCAGCAGACCCAGGTGCCCACACACACTCTGTTACCATCACAGGATCATTCCAGAGGACTCTCTTCTTCAGTTCTTCCAGTTTATTTTTCAGTCCCTGCTTCTCCTGCCTCAGTCTGTTGTTCTCCTCCTTTGCTGCAAAAATCTGGAAGGAAGGAAGGAAGGAAAGAGTAGGCAGTAGGGAACACCAGGACACAAGGGGCTGCAGTACACAACTGTTCTGAGCACAGCACTGTTCTTGGGCACACAGCTCCATCCCATTCTCCTGCTCTTGACTGCCTGCAGCCCTGCCCTGGTTCCTCTCCTTTGAGGACAGCCCTCCCTTTGCTTCGGCACAGACCTTATGTTTCCCATGAAAACTCCACTGGATCCCAAGCAAGTGATCTCAGACCAGTGATACAGCCCCTGCACCCCCTGCCACCCTTCCAAGCCTAAGACACATCCACTGAACACTGACCTGGTGGGCTCTCTCTTGATCTCCGTTTAAAGACAGCTGTTGCTCAAGGATTTTATGAAGAAGTTCTTCTTCCTTCAGCTCTCGTGTCCCTCGCTCTGCAACTTCGTTGGCCATTTGTAGGTTTGCATGGTCTTGCCCCAGAATACTGAGCTCCTGTGAGAAGCACCATCAGACAGCAAGACTCTGATGACATTGTATGACCCCACCAGCCACCCAGCCCTGGTACAGGCTGTGCCTTTGGGAATGAGCCTGGACCCCAGAACAGGCTCTTTTCTCCGTGGAATTACTCTTCTCTGCCTCCTCTGACTCGTAGTCCAAGAAAACACACTCGAGCTCCTGCCCAGGGCCGGCCGGGCGGATCCCGGGCAGTCGGGATCCGGCCGACCAAGCCTCTCTCTCTCCGCCGCAGCTGGACCCACCCTACCA
>NW_008235742.1:1486042-1488300 GCF_000691975.1 Corvus brachyrhynchos | reverse complement strand
CAGCCCCGCCCGAACCCATCACCCCCATCCTCCCCCCACCCAACTCGCCCTGCCACGAACGTGGTCAGCTAAGAAATAACCTCTTCCTGCCCCACTCCTGGATTTACAACCCGACCCAGCCCCTGCTCCACAGGTAGCTAGCAGCCAGCACTGCCCCGTTCACCCACAAATCAGTCACCACACAATTCACTGCGCACTCAGTAGACACCTGGAATTTGCCTTCCCTCTCTCGCTCTTTTTCTCACAGGGATCACTGCAGTTTTGGGAATGAGAGATTTCCACTGTGGCAGGAACATCAACCAGCCCGCAGCTGCAGAAGGGAAGCACAGCCCTGGCCCCACACGGAGCAGTCCCAGAGGTGACACCTACACTCACAGCTCGGGCTGCACAAGGCTCATGCTGACGTTCACCTAGACTGCAATGGCTTTCCCAGCTCTTAGAGACACAGAGCAAGCATGACCACAACACAAAGCCCACTGCTTGTGCGTTAAAATAACAAAAAACCATGGTTTTTAATAAACATTTATTGATGCAACTTTGTTACACCCTTAGAATCGCAGCTTCTGGAAGAACCACTTGTTCTTGCCGGTTTTGTACCTGAAAGAGAACACACAGGTTAGAGAAGGATCTGTACTAGCAGGTAACAGCACCAAACCTGTACCTGAGCTGTCCCAGACACACAGAATGCAGAACCCAGCTCACCCAGAGGCAATCCACCTGGTCTCTTTGGCCTAGGCTACAACTAAACCCACTTTAAATACTGAAATTCCAAGGGAAGCAAGTGCTAGGTTCCAGATTTCTCATGAAAGACACCTGCACTGTGGCAGTTTCCACCCCAACAGGCACAAGCACAGGACACAGCCATCCTGCTGGATACCTCGTGTGGAGGGCAGTCACCGGGAGATGCCCTCGGAGAACAGCTCAGGGGCTGCCCAAGGCACTGCGTATCCCACTGAGGCCACACAGCTCCTTCCTCTGAAGGAGCTTCTGAACAGAAAACCCTAAAGAAAGTAACCCAAGCACCCCCACACAAAGTGTCAGCACTGCCCTGGCCACCCAGCCCAGTGATAAGAGAGGATGAACTGGCAGCATGCTGTCAGATCATCCTCTGGCACCTGAAAGGCCCTGCACATGCTGGCACGATGCTGCACACACACAGTGCTACACATACGATGCTGCTGCACACGTGCACAGGTGAAAAGAAAACAACAAACATGCGTGCAGGGAAGCTGGGGCAGAAGTGCCAACTTGGGAGACTCACAGGCTGCGGCACAGCCCCACCAAGTCCTCACCCTGGGGATGAGAACCAACACCACTGAAGAGACGAGCTCCCAACTCACCTTTCCTCAAATTTCACCTTGGCTTCACGTCTTGCTTTGCGTTTCAGAGCAGGATCCCTGAACACATCCTTATTGACCACTGTTTTGTCCAGGGGAATATCCACAGAATACCTGGGAAAGAGCAGAATGGTGCAAAAGGGGCATGGTACCCAGCACAGGGCTGAAAATCAAGCTGAGCTCCTGGCAGTCAAACATTCATTCTAGTGTCCAGTCAAGGAGCTACAGCTTGAAAAGTCTCCTCAGTTCATGAATCACCAAAGCACTACAGCAGTCTCAGTTCAGCCCATAAAGGAAACAGCCACACACTTTGTGAGGGATATGCAGCTCTGTTCAACGTGGTGCATGGGAGCCGCTCTAGGAGCTCTGAGGCACAGTAAGGAATGGCTCTGCCAGCTCCAGACCCTCACAGCTGTCTCAAATTGCTCATCTGCTGACACCCCCTGAGCAAAGAGATTAGTGCGGCTGAAATAAGAGCCAGCTACCTCATTCCAAAAGTTCATTAATATTTTCACTCAGCCTCAGACTCCCAGCTCCCTGTTTTTGCAGAGCCTGAGCCTCATATTCACCAGGTTGTTTGCAGAGCCCCTGCCCCTCATATCCCCCAACCACAGCATTAACAGCCTTGGTGACTCCCGGTGTTCAGTACAGAACACAAGAAACACGAAAGCAGCCAAGACTCCTCCGGCCCTGCCGGCAGCAGCACTCCGGGGGCTGCACTCACCGGGTGGGCATCAGGTGGTTGTAGTTGTAAACCTTCACGAAGGACTTGATCTTGGACCTTTTTGCGATCTTTTTCTTGCCCATGGCAGCAGTCACCTTACGCGGGTAGCGGTCGATGCCGGCCACCAAGGCGTGGCTGTACGGGCGGTCCGAGGTGCCATCGTCGATGTTCTGAAATAAACAGGCCGCGCCGGCGAT
>NW_008235742.1:1481932-1485393 GCF_000691975.1 Corvus brachyrhynchos | reverse complement strand
GCCCACATGTACTACAGGTATTTAATACACCCCGCGGGACACCGGCCTGCACTGACCGCCGCACAAAAGCCTGGAACAAGGAGCTGGGGCCGTTGGACAAAGCGCCCCGGCAGCCCAAGAGACACAGACTGCGGAACCGCTGGAGGAGCCCCCTGGCACCTCTGGATCTGCCCCGTCTTCTCCCGGGAGAGGTCAAGTCCCATGTGACCGGGAACCTGCAATGTGCCTCAACACCTGCCAGCTCCCTCCTCCATGAGGGATTGCATGTGCACATGGTGTAGAGCAGACACTGGCAGAAATAACCACAAAGGAGCTCAGCTGCACATCCCAAGGGTCTTCCCCCACCTGCAGGTCCCGTGGCCAGGCCTCTGCCCCCCAACCCCCAACAGTCACTGGCTGCTGGACAAGGCAGTTTGGCCCAAGAGGAGCAGGGAGGGGGCAGAGCAAGGTGCTGCCCAACCCGCAGCCTCCAGCTGCTGTGCAGGGGCAGCATCGGACAACACACTGCCAGCATCATGACACCCTAAGATTTCCCTAAAAGCAAATACCAAAGAGACAAACTTGGGTCTTACAAAAGCCAGGCTTCTTGAGCCCAACAGCTGCCTACTAGTGGAAAAGGGATGATCTACAATAAAAACACATCAAAAAGCATCTTTGATGTTTTTCAGCTGCCGAACAGCCAAGTCAACCGGGAGGTTGAACTTCAAGTTGCTCAGGCGGCTGAGGAGGGTGAGCGCACTTTCAAAGCCTGTGTTGGCCATGTAGCTCCAGGGCTGGTAGTGAGACTGAACTAAAGCTCCAGACTTGCAGATGAGGTTGAGCCATGAGACCAGGCGCTGCTCGTTCAGTGCCATGCACACCAGTGCCTTCAGCTCCGAGTCTGCGCTGCGCTTGAAGGGGCTGTGCTCTGTGAGCACCGTGTGGATGGCTGTCAGCAGGCTCTGCTTGGGGGTAGCCACCGTTGCTCCTGTCACAGGCAAGGCGAAGGACTGGGACAGCTTGCGAGCTGGGGATTCCACGAAGGCTTGTCCATTCTTAGCGTTGTAATACTTGACAAAGAGTTCCCAGGGGTGCATGGTCCGCGGCGAGGGCGTGAACGCAGGAATCAAGCATGCGATGGGGGCCAGCACCAGGCTCATGCCTGGGGAAGAGGCGTAGAGCCCGTGAGCCATCAGGTCCCGCAGAGCGACCGTCAGCTCCCTGCGCACAGCCAGAGTCAGCTCATCTCTGCCTCCAAGGGGAACGTCCTGCAGCTCAGAGGAGCAGATAACATGCTCTGCCTGCTGGTGTTTCAGGGCAAGCTGCCTCACCCGCTCCACTGACAACTCCAGTTTCTCTATTAAGGGGGAGAAGTCCTGGTTGTCTTGGTCCTTCTGCCAGAGGGTGCGAGGGATCTGACCCGTGGCACAGCCAAACTGGCTGACAGCAAAGATCTGCAGCACGGCCAGCACGCGGCGCATGAGCTGCAGGCCCGTTTCTTGCATCCTTCTGGCATCTTCTGGGTTCACTGACCAGGTTAGAAAAGAGAAAAACATTCTCTCATCAGGGAGTCAACAACTCTGCTTGTTCATACACACAAAGGGAGTGCAAATATCTGAAAATTCCTTCAGACTAACATTCTGACCAGCAGCAGATGCCTCATGCTACATTATTGTATTTCCAGCAGGTTCACGGGATAAGTAGGGAGGTCTCAAACTCTAAAGAACACTGGATCCCCCTGGCTCACTGTACCTGCTCACAGATCTCAGAGCTTGACAAGCATGAATTAATTACAGTGTGTTTTGCACCAAGTATCAGCAGTCTCTTCCTGACCCCCACTGAGGACCAAGCCCACCCTCTGTGCCACATGCTCAGGCTCTGTGACTGCTCTGAGGATCCCATGCAAGGAGGGTAAAGGAACAGGACGCAGGCCTTCAGCAGAGGGAATGCAGAAGCACAAAGACCAGCTGCCAGGAAAAAACAGAGAATGACTGGTTCATGCTTGTGAAAGCTCCAGGGAGGAACTGGAGCTTTGCCAGCAGCACCGAGCCCAGCAGTGCCCACCTCTGTTCCCAGAAGGCCGGGTGCTGGGCTTGTAAGAGCCTCCACAGTCACAGTGTCCATCTTCTGCCTTGCCAGAGCTTCCAACTTCATCTACAAAAAAGATTTCCCATCATTATTTCCCATTTGTGAATTTCAGCTGCATATCCCAAATATTAAGATCAACATTCCTCTGACCCCTCTGGACCTCTTTTGTCACTCTATCGATACTTTTCCTCATCATCAGTTTAGAAAGATTTGTACTTTCCTGTCACCCAGAAGCTGTTCCTGCATCTCCCGACAGCTGTGACCTCTCTCCCCATGACTATGTGAGGGAATTACAAAGCAATTCAGTCTGCTCATTCAAAAACTCATCACTGACCCTGAATGAAGTTGATGAACATTTCGAGGTCCCTTATCTGGGTCTTCAGTTGTTCCACCAGCTGCTCCTTCACCCTGGCTGGATTTACAATCTGTGCTATGGCAGCATCCACCCGCTGTCGCAGTTCCTCTGGAGAGAGCGTTGCAATATCTTCACTCAAGTCCATGTCCAGTTTCTTTATCAACTCATTTATAATCATCTGCAAAACACAAGTGAGCAGCACAATTCCACCATGTGGCACTGCTGCCCAGGAGCTTCAAATGCTCCTTTCCCAGAGATTCCCTCAAAAACAGGATACCTTTGCTGCACAGAAATAATTGCAAAAGACACGGGACAGGTTCACACATGTAGACAAACTCCTGACATTCTATTACAGCTGCTGGTGAGAAATGCAGATTGATGAGTGAGTCTGTAAGATGCTCACAAGGGCTAGGAAATACAGCAGGAGGATTTGTGAGCCTTACCCGTTGTCTTTCCATAACCACAGACTGTGGCAGAGAATCATAGCTGCCCTCTTGGTAAGCAAAGGTCTCTAGGTCATCCAGCTGTGTCTTGAGCTGCAGGATCAGCTCTCTCTGCTTCTCCTTCTGGACTTCAATTTGCTCCTGCTTCTCTCGCTCACCCTAAAAAAAAAAAATCAATAAATAAAATGGAAGACTTACTGTCATATCCAAGCCCCAGAGAACAGGATTATGACATGAGGAGTGTTTCCTGCAGCTCGTGTACTTAATTAGTGAGCACTGCAAACCAGTCTGAGACAGAAATGTGTTTGAGCACCAAGCAGAGGTGCCAGCTACATCACCTCCTCTGATAAGGGAGCGGAAGCACCTCTCCAGACCTCTTGCACCCACGTCCTGTCCCACAAGGCCAGGATCCAGAGAGAAAGGAGCCAAATAACGTACATATCACAGATCATCTGAGTCACCTGTGCTGTACCAGGGCGTGGAGCCGTGACACACCACTCAGGGCTCTAGGGCACATCCCTTCGAGCTGGCTCCGAGTCACCAGGGGCCTGTGCACGTCTGGTACTGAGCTCGAACCCGAGCAGCGCGAGCAGGAT
>NW_008235742.1:1479411-1480953 GCF_000691975.1 Corvus brachyrhynchos | reverse complement strand
AGAGCCCGTGTCCGGGGCCTCTCCCCCGCCCCCGCCCGCCGTGCCCCGCGCGGGCCCTGCTGAGCACTGCTGGGCACCGGGGAAATGCCCCGCTGGTGATTCCCGCTGGTCTGCTCTTCCCCAAGGCAACCTGCAAAGACTCTGTGGTACGACCGGCCGCGGTACGTGTACCTGGAGTTCTGTGTCGAGGACAGCACGGACGTGAAGGTCGTCATCGAGGACCAGCGGTTGGTGTTCAGGTGAGCTACCACTGCCCTAACGACCGACATGGCCCTGCTCTGGGGGTGTTTCAGAGGGCGAGGAGGACTCCGTGAGAGGGGAGCACGCATGGCCACAGCTCTCTCCTAAGCCAGGTTGTTACGATGTTTTGGCAGTTGCAAAAATGCAGACGGTGTGGAGTTCTACAACGAGATCAACCTGTATGCCAGGGTCAACTCCAAGGTGAGGTTTCCCGCCAACAAACAGTTCTTCGACAGCCTCTGTCAGCATCAGAGTCAGGGCCAATCTGTGCAGTCTTGAGCAACACTGCTTAGCATTGGATGCTGTCATCCTGAGAACTTCAGTGGGGTGAGCCTGAGAGCCCTGACCCTGGGGCTGATACTCGCGGTGCTGTCTTGAGCCAGAAACAACCTGTCTCTGTGGGTCTGTGTCCCTCACAGCCTGTGCAGGGCTGAGCTTTAACCCTGTGCAGAGAGGAACCTGGCAGACACTGAGGCACCCCTGATCTCTTGGCAGGACTCACGGGAGAAGCGCTCTGACCGCTCCATCACGTGCTTTATGAGGAAGTGGAAGGAGAAAGTGGCCTGGCCACGCATCACCAAGGAGAACATCAAGGTGTGTGTGGTACCTGGCAGCCAGGACCAGCCTCAGCACGTGTGCTATGCCCACTCAGCTCCTCGTGGCTCCTAGGAACCAACCTGCCCCCAGGACAGACACAGAGGCTCCCACAGGGGACCCCAAGACAGAGCTCCCAAAAAAGCCCAACCTGATAATCACCTCTAGTCACAGACTTCTGCCCTCCAGGAAGGATGTGGCACCCCTTTTCCTGGACACACTCAGGATCAGGACCAGTGCCTGCAGGCAAAGGGACACTGCTGCTTCCTGCCCCTCCCCAGTCTGACAAGGCCCCTCGCCTTATGCAGGAGCTGCCCCTGGGCTGTGTGTCCCCGCGGTGCTGCTCCCCCCCTCAGGGGATGCTGTCTGTGCCCACAGCCAGCCTGGCTCTCCGTGGACTTTGACAACTGGCGAGACTGGGAAGGGGACGAGGAGGTGGAGAGGGCCATGGTGGAACAGTACGCAGAGGTGAGCTGGGCCACCGGCCTCAGGATCCTGGGACACATTGTGTGGGTGCTTGGGATGGGGGGACACCAGCCATTTGGGGATCCAGCCATTTGTTTCCCATCCAGATGCTGGAGAAGGTGACAGACAAAGGCCCCCCACCAGCCATGGATGACCTGGATGTAAGTACCACCACCCAGCTGCTTCCTGATGCCCTGCCAAGCACAGCCCAGCCTCAGCCTTCCGCCGGCTCCGGGGCAACGG
>NW_008235742.1:1476043-1478530 GCF_000691975.1 Corvus brachyrhynchos | reverse complement strand
AAGTGCTGCTGTCGCTGGACTGGGAGCGCCGCTTCGACCACATGCAGCAGCATTCAGGTCCGTGCCGATACTGAGGGGCTCCCGGGAACACCCCGCGGTGGGTGCCGGCGGTGCGGCCTTGGGCGGGGGGTGCGGTCCCCACCCTGGTCAGGGTAGGGTGAAACCTACCTGTGTTCTGTGTGCACAGTCTGTTCCTGGGGCTGCTGGAGGCAGCAGGTGCCCCTCTGCAAGCTCTCCTTGGTTTGTAAACAAACCTACCGAAAACAGGTTTGGAAGGGAAAGTTCAACCTGCCTTGCAGCCCCCAGCGTGTGCTGTAGTGCTGCCTGGACCCGAGGCCCATGAGGCCAGAGCTGTCTCCTCGCTGTTCTTGAGCACTGGCAGGAGCCCCATAGCATCCAGCACTCGCCTGTTGTGGAGAATGTCAACAGCAAAGACACAGCCTGACTGAAAATAGCAGTGGCACTCAGAGCTAGTGCTTGCACGTCTCTTTCCAGGACAGCATCTCATCAGTGCCATTGCAGAACAGATGTTTGGATTCAAGACGACTTCATGGTGAGCAGGATAAAGGTTCCTTTTGACCCCAGTGTTTTCTTGTTTCGCACATGCCACCATGCTTCCTTGCACAAAGCCTGAACACTGAAACACCAAAAGCAATTTGGACATTTCACTTGAGCTCAGATGTCACAGGAGAGGTGACTGACCTGGAGAGAAGCTGTACAAAATGTTTGCTCTGTCTTGTCCTCCTCAAGTGTTTGGTTTCCATCTGGTGCTTTGAACATAACAGGGAGAAGAGGGAAATCTGTTTTGTTTCAGTCACCACATTCCCACCAGTGGGATGCACAAAGGGACCTCCCAGCTGGTCTCAGCTACAGCAGCAGATGTTCTTCCCTGGTGCAGGGAGCTGGGCCATCAGCGAAGTGTCATTGAGCTGGACACCCCCTTGGTGACAGCAGACCAGGTCACAGCCCTAGAGAAGAGCGTGAACGAGAAAATCCGGGACAGGGTCCCTGTAACAGTGAGGGAACTGGCTGCAGATGACCCTGAAGTTGAAACAGTGAGTGGTGGGAGAGAGCTGATGGTATTCGTGGGACGGGAATGACTGAGCACAAATGTCCCTGTGTTTGTCACTGTTCTCCTCTGCCAGGTGAGGAGCCGAGGGCTGCCCGATGACCACGTAGGGCCAGTGCGTGTTGTGGACATCAAAGGCATTGACTCCAACCTGTGCTGTGGGACTCATGTCTCCAACCTGAGTGACCTCCAGGTGTGTAGCTGCAGGTGGGCTGCCTCTGGGAGCCACACTCCACACAGAACACAGCCAAAGTCCCTGGGATCCACAGGCTGCTCAAGACTGTCCTGATGGGGAAGGGGGTGGCAGCAGCCCCAGGCTGAGGGAGCCCCAGGCTGAGGGAGTCCCAGGAGGGTCACACACAGGCTGGCAGCCTCAGGCTCTTTTGTTTCCTTGTAGCAGAACTCAGCCCTGTGTGCATCAGTGATGTTCTTGCACTGCCAGGGCTGTTGGCATGTTCCCTCTGCTTAAAGTTCTGATATTTTTGAGTGCTCATCATGGATGAGAAATCTTCTGTGCAGGGAAATGGCAATAAAATTCTAGGCCTGCCTTTAAGTATTTGTGCCTTCTCAGTCATTGGTTGGAGTCTGTTTCCCAGCAGAGACATCCAGATGCCCTGTAGAGTACATCTCATGGCTAGAGAATTGCATAAATTCCACTGTAGCACCATACCTTGTTTTTGGTATGTTGACTTCATGGTTGATTTTCATCAATTTATTTTCACTGGCAGAGAGTCAATATTCACCACAAGACATAATCTGGCAGGAACTGGCCACCCGTGTGTATTACCAAAATGCTGTTCTGACCAGGTTGATTTTCTTTTTAAGGTTATTAAACTCCTTGGCGTGGAAAAAGGGAAAAAGAACAAAACCAACTTGGTTTTCTTGGCGGGAAACAGAGTGCTGAAGTCAATCGAGCAAAGTCACAATACTGAGAAGGCTCTAACCTCCCTGCTCAAGTAATACCCTTTCCACTTCTGTTATTTCGTCTTCATTCTTTGCTCCTCTAAGAAATCCTTCCTTTGTCCTTCCCAGCAGTGATCCAAAGTCTCCCATTTCTTTCAGAAATGGACCGGGTGAGCATGTAGAGGCTGTGAGGAGACTGCAGAGCTCTGTGAAACTGCTCCAGAAGGTACAAGAATGGCTGGGAAAAGTGGGTTGTCACTATTTCCTGTAGACCTGAGCTTTAGTTTTGGTAACTGGGAATCAAGTCGTAGGCTTCCGTTTTTGTGGCTATTATGAAAAGTGCTCAAACCTCTGGGAACACAACTGTGTTCACACTGACTTCTCCAGCTGCAGTACAGTTCATTTGCTTTTCTTTCAGAATAACCTGAACCTGCTTAGAGACATTGCTGTTTTGATAGCCCGGGACTTCAAGAGCAAACCTGCTCCAAGGCAGCTGTTTGTACTGCACAGGTATG
>NW_008235742.1:1470022-1476023 GCF_000691975.1 Corvus brachyrhynchos | reverse complement strand
AAAGAGGGGCCAACAGCATCCCACACATTTTATGTGTGGATCTCTCACACCTGTTCAGCTTGTTTTCTCAGTGAAATAAGTAGAATATTAAACTGCCTCAGCCTGCTGCAAAGTTGCCTAATTAAAGGAATCTGTTAATTCAGTCACTGAATTCTTCTGGTTTTGTAGCTGAGAAATTACTGTGTCCATCTAATATCCTCTGCACTTGATATTTTCAAATAAAACCAGGGAGTTCTATTTCTTAAAGACAACACTTAAATAATTCCTAACATGTCCACAGGAGTGCTCAGCAAGTACTTACATATATAGACAAATAAGAGCAAGACACCAAAATCCCTGGTCAGGCATTTGGGTTCTGATTGAGGTTTTGTACTCTAGAGGGAGTTTTTGCTTCCTTCTGAAGTATTTTTTTATCCCTCCATACAGGAAAGAGGGTGATTCTGAATTTATGAACATCATCGCTAATGAGATTGGGACAGAGGTGAGTTGCTGATGAAGACTAAACTGACACCACTGGTTTTTCACCCCAGTTATGCATGGACAGAGGCAGGCTGCTGTCCCTGCCACAGTCATGAGCTGCAGATCTGGTTCCTTTGACAGGTACCTGAGGTTACCTGTCCCCAGCAACCTCAGTCTGTAGGGCAATCACCAGCAGTGAGAATTCAGAGCACTGGGGAAGAACCTTATCCCCCAGGAGCGCTCATTGGCTGAAATAGGTTAGGATAGGATTAAGTAGATGTAGAATAGAAAGAAGAGAAGGTTTCAGTCACAATCAGCTAGTTCAACTGCCAGCTGTATCCTTTAAACTTGGGATACCCTGGTACTTCCCTGTCCCAACAGCACATGACTGAGCACAAAAGGTTCAGTTGCCACTTCCCTTTTACTTTTTTCAAGCAATCTCAGTCCAGTAATGCGCGCAGACTTTTGAACTGTCAGTTTGCTGTGGCCAGTGTTTGTCCTCTTCTTGGATGAGGAGGGCACTGATTTATCTGGAGCAAGGCCCATCTCTGTCCACAGGAAACCCTGCTATTCCTGACTGTGGGAGATGAAAAAGAAGCAGGACTCTTCCTTCTAGCTGGACCTGTTGAAGCAGTTGAAAATTTAGGTCCCAGGTAACATGTTTTGTGATTTGTTTAACATGAGTAAGAATTCTGATGTTGCAGACTGAGCAGCTGCACAGTGTGATCCAGGCATGGATCCGTGTTTGCTGCCTGGAGCAGGTTGGGCTTCAGCCTGTGGTGGTGTTGCTGCAGGGTGGCAGAACTGCTGGGTGGGAAAGGAGCTGGGAAGCGCGGCCGCTTCCAGGGCAAGGCAGCCAAGATGAGCCGTCGAGGAGAAGTGCAAGCTCTGCTCCAGGAATTCATTAGCCATCAAAACCCTGAAGCATAAGAAACAATTCTCAAAGTAGGTTTGTCTTCCCTTTGTTTGCATAGGCTCCACTAACTTCTCTACCAGAGAATAAAGACCTGAACCCAAGAGCTGGTGTGCACATGCTCTGCACGGGCTGGTTTGGTGCTCACGGAAACGGGGAGGGGATCTGCCATGGACGCTTTGCTGCAAGGGCTCATTTCTCAAGACAGATGGTACAGGGATTAACGTAGTCCTTAGTTAACCGCTCTGTAGGGTTCCTAAACCCAGAAGGGGCCTCCCGCTGGCAATACATTGGGGCATTTTGCTTTGCACCAGTTGCTGAGGAGGAGCTGCTTGGCACGAGCACTCAAGCAAGAGGCAACTGGTCCTCCCAGAAACCTTGGGCTGGGCAGGGAGCAGCTGGGAGGGAGAGCAGGTGTCCCACAGGCAGGAGATCGTTCCCCACCATGTACCAAGTCTTTTCCCTTGGTGGGGCACAGTTGTTACTGGCCGTTTTCTGACCATCGGTAGTGTCTCAGGCTGATGCAGCTGTAAATTCCCTCGGGATCAGGCTGTTCCCAGTGTTCCCTCAGCTCACCTTTCCTGCCCAGGCAGGTCCTGGAGCTGCTGCAGTCTCCTCTGGAGGAACTAAAGTGTGCTGTGGAGCCACAACAGGGCACCCCAGGTAATTTGAGAATTTACCCTTCCCCTTCTTGCTAGAAATGGCATGACGGGTTTATTCCAGATGTTAGTAATAAACAGAGAAATAGAATAAAAGAAACCTCCATCCTAAGGAAGTTTATCTGTCATGAACAAGGGGATGGAGCAGCCCCAGCAGATTGTGTTCCTGCCCATGGCTGCTGTGACTGCTGCATACCCACAGCCTGTGGCTGAGCTGTTGGGATGGCGTCAGAAGACAGGGAGCACCACTGAGGCCTGGAACTGGGTGTGGGGTCAGTGCTGCAGGGGCTGGTGCTTTGGGAGCGATCCTGCACATGCACACAGAGGGTCTGGCAGGAAGAAAGTATCTGCACCTCCCTGTCTATTTTTGGCTCTCTCAGACTGAGTGAGGATGTTTACTGAGAGCGTTCATAGCCAGGCTGTACAGCCTGCACAGCTTGGAAGGCAGCAGGCTGAGCCCACAGGACTTCTGCTGCCGAGTGAGCACTGGGCCGAGGCAGGGGCTGGGAGACTGAGGTGGCAGAGGCCTGACCCAAACCCCACAGCACAGCTAAATGCCAGCTCTGTCCCCAACACCCTGGGGGCTCAGCACAGCCCCAGCTGAGCCAGTTGGTCCCAGAGCTGAGCTTGTTTCTGTAAGCAGCGAGGTGACACAAGTTTGTCCCTGTTCCTGACACAAGGTACACCCAGAATACTTGGATGAACAGCACAAAAAACAGCTCATTGCCCCCACTGTGCTGTCAGTGTTCAGCTGCACCTCAGGACAAAAGGTAAAGAACCAGGGCACCAGGCTGTGCCCTTCCCAGTGGCTTGAATGTGTCTTGAAGGTGTTGAGGGTCTTCAGCACCCAGGAGAAATGTCCTTCCTCTACCATCTGCAGGCCGTGCCACAGCCCTGCACCCAGGAGCTCATCCCTCATCCCATGGTGCTGGCCAGCGGGACACAGACTCACCAGCTCAACAACCTTCAGCTTTAATAAAATACCTCCTGTGCACAAGCACACCCCCCTGTCATGTGTGCAGAGATGCAGGTTCAGTTTGTACACACATGGGCATCCGTGCCTCCCACGCCGCGTCACACAGGGGCGAATACCGACCGTCCCAGGGCTGGGGGGGTCCCCACACTGGCACTTTATCTCCATGTCACAGTGTCTGCCCATTCCTGTCACAGAGCTGCCTCTTCAGCAGACCCCAGACACGCAGAGGTGAAAACCCTTCTCCCAGTCCCCAGTGGGACTGGTGCCGTCCCCGGTCCTGCAGTGCGGAGGTGGCATTGTCCCCACGAGCTGCAAGGAAGTGCAGGACCTCCCGCTGCTGCTGCTGCTGAGTCCTGGGCAGGTGATCCCCACCTGTGGGTGCGGGAGGGACAGCAGGGGAGTCGTGGGCATGCAGGGCTCTCCGTGCCCTCAGCCAGCCACAGACCGGTGTGACTGACACTGTGGGTCCGTGTTGTGGGAGCCACCCAGCACCACTGGCCCGGCCTCCATGGCCCGCTCCCAGGGCAGGGTCAGCCTGTGCGGATTCAGCGGGAAGCAAACAGTGGCTGAGGCGCACCCAGGGCCTGGTAGCTGCCCCTGAGCCCAGGGCCGGGGTGTCTGCCTGCCTTAGGCAGCCTTTTTGTCCTGCGTGGCCAAGAGCTGGGAGAGGCAGTAGGGGATGAGGCTGACAGTAGCCAGCGGCACAGCTGCACTCTTGCAGAAGGAGAGGGCGTAGAAGAGCAGCTGCATGTGGGAGGGTGGCTTGAAGGCATCGAAGATGTGGAGGATGAGGAGGGAGACAGCGATGCAGCCCAGGCGGAAGGGCAGCTGCTGGCCCTGCTTTAACTGGCAGCTCTCCTGGTACATGTGGGAGTTGAGGGCCAGCCCCAGCCCGAAGAGGATGCCCAGGTTACGGAGGAGGCTGGCAAAGGGAGTGGTGTCAATGTGGACCCACTCAGGGTGGCTGCACCACTTCTGCGCCTTCTCCAGCGTCCAGAGCAGGTCCACGCCGAACGTCCAGAGCAGCAGGTAGAAACCCAGGGTGAAGCTGAAGAGGAACAAGGTGATGCCCAGGTACCGACGGAAGCTGGCATTGTAGATGCAGCGGACATGATGGAAGGTCTTGGCCACGGCCATCCCTGCCGGTAACAAGGTGGGAGCATTGGTCAGAGCTGCAGGTGCTGCAGCCCAGCACAATGGTGCTGCAGGGAAAGGGATGGGGGGTCCGATACACTCACCTGAGAAAACCCCTGCAATCACCTGGTGGGGGAAGTGAGCAGCAATGAAGATTCGGGACACGCAGACGCAGCCCTGAACTGCCCAGAACCCCATCCAAAGCACTGTCCACAGCACCCTGTGAGGGACAGGTGGCCCTGTCAGTGCCAGGGCCAGCTTGCCCTGCCCGTGGCACTGCCATCACCTACTCCAACCAATGCCTGGCTACCTGCTGAGCCTGTCCTCATGCAGACCCTACCCGAGGTGCCTCAACCCAGCTGTCAGTCCACAGCTTTGTGCCTTGATGGGCTTGGCTGTGCCTCTCAGTGCTGGAGCTGCCTCTGCCTAGCACAGGTGGTTTTGGCACACAGCTTACCAGTATCTGAGTGTCCTTGACTGCTTCTTTCCCTCAGCAGCAGAGAGGAGGGCCGTCACCATGACGTAGTACACGCCTGCTGCACCCATGGCATGGCCAGATGGGCTTCCTGGGCAAGAAGAGAGACCCAGGTCAGACTCTGCATGGGCCAGAGCCAAGCACAGGCAGGGGTTTGCACTGAACCACCACAGCTGCACCAAGGGTCAAGGTCTGCTCTTCGCAGGGGCTGCCCTGCCTCCTTCCACTGCAGGCACAGGCAGTGTCCCCAGGAGCACAGCAGCAGTGGCCCTCTCTCCAGAGCTGTCCAGGGGCATGTGCCGCCTGCAGGCTGCCAGCCACAGCCCTGGCCAGGCCATCACCTCCCTCCTTGTGTGTGCAGGTCAACCTGCTGGGGCTGGGGGACCCTACCAGTGCTTGGGGAACCCTACCAGGGCCAGTCTCACAGGTGAGCGGGAACTGCTGGATCTCTGGTGCAGAGTTGTTGCCGTAATAGTCTGTGTCAAGGACCCACCAGTATGGTCTCTCCCCAAAGAGGATCCTGAAAAGAAAAGAGAAGGGATCTGGGGAGGTCCTGGGCACAGCTGCAACTTTAGATCTGTGCTGGGAGATGGAAGAAGCAAAGGACCCACAAGTGGTCCAGGGCATCCTGACAGACACAGCAGCCAGCTGATTGCTTGGTTCTGACAGCTGGCACTGCCTGTCCATGTTCTCATCCCCAGCCCTGAGGGGGAAGAGCAAGAACTTCCTGGAAGCAAGTCAATGTGACCTCCTGTGGTGAGGGGCTCTGTGAAGATCCCTCCAGGCAGCACCACAGCCCTGGCTGATGGGAAGCTCTGTTTGCAGGAAGCTCCATCTCTCTGCTTGGCACTGGGAAGAGGGGAGCTGTCACTGCATGGCTTGGGAAGGAGTGACTGTTGTCACTGCCCAGCTGGGGCTGAACTCTGGTCTTTCTTCTACTCCAGCACTGGGGCCGAGAGCACCCATCTGGCCCTCACCAGTCCAGGTGTGCCAACACACTCGGTGGGAGTGTTGGCTCAGGGCCACTCACCACTTGAAGACGAGGTTGAGCCAGTCTCCGATTACAGCCACCCAGATGAGCCTGATGCCCACCGCTTCACTGAAGTGGAACCAGATGGGGAAGAGGACAAAAAAAGCATTCCTGAGATCAGCGGCATAAGAGATGAAGAGGAACCAGTCCTGGGAGCCCTGGAAGCGCTGCTGCAGCCAGTGCGTTGTCCGGATGCCCGCGTCGTGCAGGAGGTTCATGTTGGCCTCCATCCTGCCCTGCTGCCGCTGCCCTCAGCGTGGCTCTGGCTGTCCCGTACTCCACTGTGCCACTGGGGTTTTATACTCTGCAGGGTCTTGTTTGCGGCGGCCAGGTCGCCGTCCCAGCACTGATCTTT
>NW_008235742.1:1467815-1469881 GCF_000691975.1 Corvus brachyrhynchos | reverse complement strand
TTACGTAAAAGGGGAAAACAGGCTTTGAGGGCACGTGAAGTGCAGGTGCTCCAGCCCCAGCCCCATCCCCTGCCCAGCCCCATCCCCTCGCTCGGGGGGACCCTGCAGCCCTGGCTCCTCCGGCTATCCAACACCACAGTTCAGCTGCTCCGACTGAACCGCAGCCTTTGCTCCGTTATCCCACGCTCTGTGTGACAGTCCTGCAGAGCTGCCATGTCCAGGGCTGACAATTGCTCTCATCTCTCTGCCATCCCCCCATGAACCACCACTGCAGCATGGCAAGGATGCCCAGGAGCGTGGAGCAGGTGCGTGGAGCAGAGGGCAGACTGCCCACCGCCCTCCTCCTTTGCCAGGCTAATTTAACCAGGACTTCGCATAATGGGAAACTTTCAAAGCCATTCCTGGAGGTCCCTGCAGTGCCAGACAGCCAGGCCTGGGATGCTCCTGGCTGCCAGGCATGTTCTTCTGATCTCTAGTATGGGGCTAAAGGACCGTTGCAAATAGGGACAGCATTTCTCCTCCCAGCACCACACCTCCTGCGCCATCAGACCCAGGCTGCAGGGACAGAGCCGAACACCCCATTCATCCTGCGGTGCCCATGGCTGTCCCCTCAACCCCAGCCACACTCTGCTGTCCCTGGTAGCAGTGCTGGCACCACAGCTTTATCATCCACAACTGCAAAGACACACAGCCCTGTGGCAGCAGCACAGGGTGCCCAGACAGCACCCACCGCAGCTGAACAGGCAGCAAGGCGTTAATGATCAACAGCCAGTGAAATGCATCACTTATCTCCCTCCTGAGAAAACCCAGGTCAACATCCTTGAACCACTGCCCTGTGCTGTTTGCCTCTGTGGGAACTGTGTCCAGTACTGAGTCCTGCTCACAAACAGCAGGAGCTCCAGGCCCCATCCTGCCCCTCTGCCCGTGCAGAGCCCAGGGAGCCACGGGGTCTGACAGGTGAAACACTGGCAAACCTTGCTCCCTGGGATATGGGCATGGATGGCCTGTGAGAGAAGCAGGCAAAGGCCACAGACTCAGCCCACAGGCACATCCTATCCAGCCTGGCCTTGCTGCACCCAAGGCAGATGGTCGCAGACCCTGGACCTACAAAACATCCCAACAAAACAGAAGTTTGCACAGAAATGGAATTACTCTTGCAAAACAAATTCCCTGACAGCTCATTCCAGGGTCGTCAACTGAGAGTGGCTTTGGCCAGCGTGAAGGAATGCAGCAGACTTGGCTTCCGTTCCAAAAATATTTTGAAACCATCAGCAATAAATCCTTCACAGGAGATTTCACAGCAGAAAACGGGGCAAAAGGTGTTGGGGGATGGGGACTAGCACTCCAGTCCCCTTGGAAAAAGTCACTGCAGGAAAACTGGGGCCATAGTGGGGAGTGGGCAGGAAGCAGGATGGAAGCAGTCACCTCCTCCCTCCCAGCACAGAGGACAGAGTGGCTTGGACCAGTACTCCCCTGTGCAGTGCCAGGTGCACATGCCACAGGTCAGGACTGTGCCAGAGCTGCCAGGGTCCACACGGTCCCAGTGTCACTCCATCCCTGCCCTGTGGATAAATCCCTGGCCCCAAAGTCACTGTGTGGACCTGGGGCAGGGCAGGGCAGATGGAGCTGCCTGGGCACTGCAGGGTTCTGCATCCTGGCCAGTCTGACAATTGCTTGGGGTCCAGCTCATCCCCTGCACCAAACAGCCCTGGCAGCAGCATGGGAGGGGATGTGCTCTGTAAACTGGCTGGCTGGCTTTCCCAGGCAAGGAATGGGGCCAGGCTGGGGGAGCCTGATTTCTGCCCTGGGTCTGTGCACACCGAGCCCAGGACCAGCTGGCAGCCCAGGAGCCGTGTGACTGCAGTGGCAGCAGCTGGCTCTGGGTGTCCCCGTGATTCCCAAGGTTCCAGATGCAGCTATGGCAGGTGCCAGTGTTTGGTCCAGAATGTTCCCAGATGGCCTCAAGGTGCAGGCTGGGCTGTGGCAGTGTTCTGGTCACTGCATCAGCACACGAGCAGAGTCCAGGCGGCACTACACACACGTGGGCACGTGGCTGTGGGCAGGGA
>NW_008235742.1:1465479-1466369 GCF_000691975.1 Corvus brachyrhynchos | reverse complement strand
AGGGAGCTGGCTGGCCACAACCTTCCTCTCGCACAAGGCCTGAGAGAAGCCTCTGGGCACAGCCCCTGCTGTCACCCCAGGGCACCCAGGGACCACTGCAGCCTCACACTGAGCCGTGGCCTTATTTGCCCCCTCCTCCCACCCCCACTCCCCTGTGCTGCAGCAAGCTGAGCTGGCTCCCAGGGGAACAGACCACAGCCATTAGGGCTTCTCGAGCCCCTCACACCATGGTTCTGGACAGACCCATCCACTACAGCAAGGGGTCAGAGGGGATGGATACCCACCATGCCCCCAGGGACACCTTGGTGAGTGCTTAGCACCTGCAGCCGTGTGCCAGGGATGGCACTGGCCTCACCAAGCTTCTTGGTGTCCCCATCCCAGCCGGGCACAGGGAGGATGGGCTCTGTGGGCTGTGGGATCCTGCAGCCCAGAGCTGCACGTGCAGCTGGGGGTGTAGAAGGAGGGTCCCCACACAGGGGGGCTGAGCACGCTGGGCAGCAGCCAAGCCCAGGACTGATTAACACAGCTCAGAACAGCTGTTAAACATTAACTCCCTTGTTTGCTCCATGCCAGGCACTGTGCCGGGCACTGAGGTGGCCCCACATCCCTTGGACCCCCGCAGAGCTGAGCCAGGGCCATCCCTTACAGGCCATCAGCTCCCACAGCATCAGCCATGCCGGGGTCTGGCCCCGGCCACAAGAGCCACAGCAGCACGCATGAGCTACGCGAGTTTGTCCAGGGAAAGCACTCCAGTGCCTGTTTATTGGGAAGGGTGGACACGGGACAGCCCAGCCTGGGGACTGCCCATCCGGAGGCCCAGCTGTGGGCTCCTCCAGCAGCCTCCTGGCTAGCCCAGTGCACCGTCTCCATCTGCAGACTTGGGACTGCAG
>NW_008235742.1:1459080-1465387 GCF_000691975.1 Corvus brachyrhynchos | reverse complement strand
CAGCAGTGCCACACCACACACCCCTGCCACTGTGGGCAAAACCTCGGGTGGACCACAGCTCCAAGGGCAGCTGCAGCTTTGTACTATGGACAACCTCGGCCAGCACCGTCACCCTGTGTGCACCGACGTTGGGAAGGTGGTGAGAGCCCCATTCCAGAGGAGGGGAGTGGCTGCAGGCACCTCACAGTGCACAGGGTGACATCCTGGATGAAATAAAAAAAGTCACTGCCAAAGGCTGTTTTTCAGAGGCTTTGTATCCTCCTTTAGCAGTGCTGAAATGAGAACTGAGCTTCTCTGAAAACCTGACCCTGAGCATGCAACACCCTGAGCATGCAACACCCTGGTGTGGGACAGAGCCCCTCTGAGCACCCACCCGACAGCCAGCAGCAGCCCCTGGCCCATCAGAGCCCGCCGAGCGGCGGGGCCAGGCTGAGGTTGAGGAAGCCCCCAAAGTGGAAGGGGGGCAGGTGGGGGGCACAGGCAGCAGCAGAGGACAGGCAGGCGAGGGGATTGGTCCCACACGCCCCCGTGTCCTGTTCACTGCTGAAGTAGACACTGTCAGATGAATCCACTGAGGGGTCCTCGTTGAAGTAGTTGTAGGGCCTCAGGAAAAAGCCGACACCATTCCCCACGGTCACCGTGTTGGGGACATCTTCAGCATGAGGGACGTGCAGGAACCCCACAGTGATCCAGGCAACCAAGTCCTGGGGGGAAGAGGAATGAGGCATCTGTCAGGCTGAGCAGGACTCTGCCAGCCCAGCAGCTGCTCAGTCTGGCTCTGGAATGGGTGAAGCCTCTGGGCAGGGCAGGAGCCGGCATGGCCCCCACAAGGCTCAGCTTCTCTCCATCCCAGGGACCCCAGCTTACCTGGCCGGTGATGGTCTCGTTGTTGATGAAGTCAGCAAAGGCGACAGTGGGAGTCCAGGGATCATTCTGGTTGTAGATGCTGGTGCTGGTGGGCTCCTCCTCCTTCCTCCGGGTGACAGCCAGCTGGTACCTGGCAGCACAGGGGTCAGAGGGGCTTATCCATGCCAGCACAGGGCAGGGCAGCCGTGGCATTGCCAGCCAGGGTGCACTGGCAAACTGGGGCTGGATGCATCCCTGGTCTGCCCTGGAGTGGGGAGGGAAAGGGCCAGCAGGGCAACAGCCCCAGCATCTTCGAGCTTGAGGGGGATCCCCCCGTGGCTTTTCCAGCATTGCTGTGAAACATGAATGGATCCAGGCACAAATGCTGCCACTCAACACCTGATGCGCTCCCTCAAGCCACAGCTACTTCTCCCCCACACAGGCTTCCCCAGCATGAGCTCCATCAGCTCACCCTGGCACTGAGACTGGACCGTGCTTATCCCAAGCATTCTCCAAAAGACGTTCTGTCCTCTTGGGAAGATATCACAACCTGGCGATACCAGTGCTTCCCCTAGGAATTTGTCCTGCAGCCTACTTCCCCTCAAAGGGAAAAACACATGGGGTTGCTCTAAATTAGTCTGACGTGAGGTCAGATTCCTGCCTGTGAACTACCAGGAGCAGATGTTATTGAGCAACACTTCAAGGAAATTTCAGAGCCAAAAGCTATGCATGTTTGCTGTTTAACCCTTCCCTGCAGCCTGGTGCCGGCCTACCCAGAGGTGAGGGTCTCCCTCCGCCAGGAGAAGAAGCAGCTGAGGCCACACGCTCCCCAGCCCTGGCACCCACCTGCCCCAGCCGATGGACGGTTCCATGGAGCTGTTGGTGGGCAGGTGCTTCCCGGCGAAGCTGATGATCTGGACCCGGTAGCTGCGTGGGTGCCCCCACTTGTTGGGGTTGGGGCCGACAAAGGAGAGGTAGCGAGGCATAGGGGCATTGAGTGGGAATGCTGCCTCATCCTCCTTCTCCAGCCTTGCCCTGCGGAGGTATGGCCGCTCAATGGTGTTCTGTGTGCTCCAGGGATCTTTGACAAACTCGTACTCCATGTCCTGGGTCTCCAGGGAATTCAGCTGCCCTGTGAAGCAGAAGAGAAAACCCTCTCGAGCCCTGCACCCCAGGAAGAGCCTCAGGCCACAGTAAACCATAGCCATGCACAAAGGTGGCCAGACCTACCATCAACATCCAGGTCCACCTTGTAGTGGATGTGGTGGAGGTGCATTGTCCCCAGCGTGTGGGGCCCAACCCTGTTGCCATAGTCAGTGCCTTGGCCATGGAAGAAGGAGGAGCTGATGTAGCCAGTGGCATGCACCCGGACCTCCACAGCTCCGCTGCCATGGAACATGAAGTCCCAGATGTAGTCGTAGTTAATGAGCGTGGAGATGGTACGGATGACCAGTGTGTTTTTCCGCAGCCCGCCATAGTAGAAGGACTGCGAGTCGGAGAAGTGGCGCCTCAGAGGGAGGGCAGAGTCATGCTCAAAAATGCAGAGTGAGTTTTGGTTGGTTTTGGGAGTATCTGTCTCTGCCAGGTAGTGCCGGTCCACGTAGGTAGCTGTGTAGGGGCAGTCGAGGCCCTGGACCAGCTCATAGGCAAACCTGCCAATGCCAAAGCTCCCGTCGAGGTAGCGGGTGGACATGCCCCCAGGGCAGTTGGAGCCGTACAGGGCTAACGCTTCCTGGAGACTCAGCTCGTAGACAATCCTCTCCCCACGGTACCTGATGTCAAAGAGGCGCGGGCCGGTGTTGGGGTTCATGCCGAAGGCGATGCTCCAGCCCTGGAAGGTGATGCGATTGTCCCTGATGCTGTAGCGGGGACCCTGGGGCTCAAACTGCAGTGGACCTGGGGACTCAGGCGGGCGCCGGGGCCTCATTGAGCCCAGCACTGCATCAGCCTGGGGCTGCTTGAGTCTGACGACCTCCAGCACACCGGCCACAAACCCCTGTTCCAGATCCCCTGTGCTGGCAAAGTACCGGCCGTTGTAGAAGACTTTGTGCAGCTGCCAACGGGAGACCTGGAGGTCCCCATGGTCCACCAGCACCTCCAGCCCCACCGGAGACAGGTAGTAACCGGTGCCAGCCACGTTGTGGAAAAGGACAAACCAGGTCATGCGGTCACCGGACTTAAAGCCCCGTGGGGCTGTGGTGAGGATGACCAGGTTGGTCCCATCAGACTCACAGCACGCAGCCAGGAAGCGCGGAGCCTTTTTCAGCTCCCTCTGAATGAGGGTGTTGATATCCATGTACTCCTTGCCGGTAACGGGTCTGCGGTGGTAGGGCACCTTCCCCCCGTACTTCTGCACCGTCACGTCTCGGTGGTACACTGGCGTCGGCAGCGGCCCCACCACGTACTCGGTGATGTTGGGGTCTGCCTGGTTCCCAAAGTACAGCACAGCCAGCGCCTCCCGGGCGGGACGAGCCCCCCCTGCGTCCAGGAACCGCAGCACCTCTGCCTTGGCGGGGACCTGCAGATCCACGGAGGCGATGCAGTTGTCCGAGGGTTTGGCACGCGAGGCCTCAACCAGCGGCACCCCGAGCTTTCCCTGCAGGTACCGCACCACCTGGGACATCTCCTCAGGTGTCAGGTCAGCAAAGACCAGGCTCTGGCCATCCTCCATGTCCTCCTGCTCCGGGTGCAGGTGCTGGCAGCTTCTGGGGCTCCTTCCTCTGGTCAGCAACACGCAGACCAAAGCGAATATTGTGGCTAATGCCAGACCAAGGAGGATGAACACGGTTTTCAGGCTCATGCCTGCTGGGGCACCGAGTGCTCCTGCAGTCTGGCAGGACACGTTTCCAGCTGCGGAATCCTCCCAGAGACTCACTAGAACAAGGGGCTGGGTTGGGTTGGGTTTATTTTTCTCCCCTGTTTTCGCAGCAGGGAACAGCCCAGAGGAACTCGCAGGGAGGGCGCGAGGGGACGTTCTCACACATTGCCAGGGTTTGCTGGGAACCATAAAAGGCAACTTTGTTCTGCTTCCCTAGAGGGTCATAATTTAAAGTAAACTCAATGTTTGTACATCTGTGCTTCCCCTCTGGTCCCAGATCCTACACTGCAGAGCTTAGAGAGGATGGATCCAGTCATTTAGGGGGAATAAGCACGCCTCCCTGCTCCTCCTCCTCTTAACCCCACAGATGCTGGCAGCAGCGGCTGTAGAGATGAGCCTTCCCCGCGCAGAGCTGTGCTGAACACAGCACCAGTGCCCCATCCTGGCACAGCCCTGCCATCACCAGCAGCATTGACTGCTGCTGCCCATGTCACCATGGTCCTGCAGCCAGGAGGGAGGGGACAGCTCTTTGTCACCCTGCAATGGTGCCCGCTGATCCTGAGCTACATCCTAGCACAGATGGGGCTGCGAGGAGGGGAACAAGGGTGCCAGAGCCCAACCAGCATCCTGGCAAACAGGCAGTGGCTCTGGCCATGCTGCATCACCAGCAGCCACAAGACCCCTTCCTGCAAGGTCCTGTCTGGATCCCACCCTTGTGCCCAGCACCGAGGGCCTGAAAGCCACAACCCACACAGTCCTGGCCATGACCCAGCCTCCCCCCAGCAGCCACAGGGCTTGGTGCCAGTGCCCACCTCAGTCCCTGCCCCTGAGCCCTGGCGCGTGCCCCAGCCTGTCCCTCCAGCTGGACATCCCCGTGCCCTGATGAGCACCCAGAGCCACACTGCTGGGCTGGTTTGTGGGCACAAGAAACGTGGCAGAGACCAGCATCACCCCCCAGGAGACGCTGCTGTAGGTTGTAAGAACGAGACACTTGAGAGCATTGGACCAGCACCATTTTCATTATTTTGACCTGAGATATGCACTACACAGCACTTGCTTCTACAGCAGAGGAACAGGATTTTCTCCTCACTTTCCTCTAGTGACAGACTCAGATTCAGGAATTAACAGATAACGTAGACTTCCATCTGGTATCACGCTAGGAAAATCACGCTTCCCTTTTCAAGAGCACTATTTCAAAAGCAATGATAAAATGTGAAGTCACCGGACAACTGGAAATTGAGACAACTTCACTAAAAAGCTGAAAATCGGAGGCAGAACGGTCAGCCTGGTGTCTCTGACCACATCTCCTCACACTGTCCTGTAGCATTAAAGCCTGCTCATATTTTGAAAACCATCATAGGTGAATGGGGGGAAGTTTGGCAAACAAGAGGCAGTTTTGGGCAAGCAGGCAAGAGGGTTGATTTCACATGCTGTAAAGTCCTGCTGGCTGGTGAAAAACACACCATCGTGGGAGTATATAGAGGGGTCCAGGTCATAGTAGTTGTAGGGTCTCAGGAGAAAACCGACCGAGTTTCCCACGGTCACAGTGTTGGGAATATCCTCAGAGTGTGGAATGTGAAGGAAGCCAGCAGTTATCCAGGCAACCAGGTCCTAGGCAGGGAAGAGCCACAAGCCCAGGGTTACTCCAGAAGCTGCAGCAGCAGTGACCAAAATACACATGGGGCCGTGGGGAGTGACAGGAGAGAAGGAGGGGGACCCCCATGGGCACCAGCAAGCCGCGTTCCCACGCCAAGCTCCCTTCTCCTGGGAAAGAACTCCTCCCTTCCCCAAAGACCTGCCACAGCCACGGCTGCAGACATCCACCCAGTGGAAGGGCCCTTGCCTTGACCTCCAAGGCCTCCAAGGGCTCCAAGGCCTCACAGAGATCTTCATGACGTTTTGCCAGCATTTCTCCACAGGGAGAAACAAGCTTCTGCTCTGCACACTCTGATCTGTGTTCTCTGACCAAAGCACCGAGCAGACACACAGAGAAGGGGATGCTCAAACCCACTTCCCTCTTTCCCCTGGGCTGCTGCTCTCACAGCTGGGCCCATTGTCCCACGGGTGATGCTGGAGTCACTCCACTCCTGAGGCAGCCCTGGGGCTCCCGTTGAGCCTGGGGCTGGGTGTTACATCCCAGCCCAGGGGACCCTGGCTTACCTCGTTGGTGATGGTCTCGTTGTTGATGAAGTCAGCAAAGGTGACAGTGGGTGTCCAGGGGTCATTCTGGTTGTAGATGCTGGTGCTGGTGGGCTCCTCCTCCTTCCTCCGGGTGACAGCCAGCTGGTACCTGAGGACAAGAAAAGAGATGGGAGCAGCCCCTGAGGCAGGGCAGAGTTAATGGAGCAACCCCAGAAGAATGTTTCCCTGTGCCTCCCATCAAGGAACATCCAGCAATGCCTTCCCAGCTGGCAGGGCTGAGAGGGTCTCTGAGAACCTGCCATCCCAGCCAGAACAGCCTGACCTTGCCCAGCTGATGGCCCTCTCCATGGAACTGGCTTTGGGGATGTGGTCCCCTGCAAAACTGGTGATCTGGATCCTGTAGCCACGCTGGTGGCCCCACTTGTTTTTGCTGTTGGCTGCGAAGTAGATGTATCTGGGCATCTTTGACTGGAGTCGGAAGGCAGCCTGGTCTTCCGTGTT
>NW_008235742.1:1456186-1458972 GCF_000691975.1 Corvus brachyrhynchos | reverse complement strand
CGGGGGTCATTCTGGTTGTAGATGCTGGTGCTGGTGGGCTCCTCCTCCTTCCTCCGGGTGACAGCCAGCTGGTACCTGAGGACAAGAAAAGAGATGGGAGCAGCCCCTGAGGCAGGGCAGAGTTAATGGAGCAACCCCAGAAGAATGTTTCCCTGTGCCTCCCATCAAGGGACATCCAGCAATGCCTTCCCAGCTGGCAGGGCTGAGAGGGTCTCTGAGAACCTGCCATCCCAGCCAGAACAGCCTGACCTTGCCCAGCTGATGGCCCTCTCCATGGAACTGGCTTCGGGGATGTGGTCCCCTGCAAAACTGGTGATCTGGATCCTGTAGCCACGCTGGTGGCCCCACTTGTTTTTGCTGTTGGCTGCGAAGTAGATGTATCTGGGCATCTTTGACTGGAGTCGGAAGGCAGCCTGGTCTTCCGTGTCCAGGACTTTCTTGGTGAGTCGTGGCCGCTCTATCTGCTGCTCTGGGCTCCAGGGAGCCCGTGTCATCTCAAATGCCATGTCATGGGCCACGAGGGAGTTTTTCACCCCTGCGAAGCCAAAACAAAGTCACTGAGGTGAGTCCCCACAGTCCCCTGTTCCCCAAGGACATCAGAGTGCCTGCTCTCCCTGTTCTCCCTCCCTGCACCCTGTGCTCTGAGCAACGACCCTGTCCAAGAGCAGTTGCTGCTCTGCAGCTCCACATGCCATGCCACGACAACAGCACTTGTGTCTTAATCCATGGCTGGACACTTGTCTGAGCCAGGCAACACCACTCTGTGGCAGACTCTGTGAGAGACAAGAGGGGACAAGGGATGAGCCTCACCCCAGGGCAGAGGAACAGGTTTGCTTCCCCTACAAGCGTAATCTAGTTAACTAGAGCCTTGTTACTGCTCATCAGCTCATCCTGCACAGTGGAGGCACCTGGAGCAGCCCAGGTGATGAACACATTTGCACATCACACACAAAAGCAGTGTTGTGCAGTTCAGGTCCTGCCACAAAGAGACGTGGGCCCAAGGATAGGAGCAACAGGAGGGGCATGGGAGCAAATCAATTCAGGGACAGGGTGGCAAAGGGCTGCCGAGAGCATTTGATGGCCAGTGCCTCTGCAGGTCTGGCAGAGGAGCTATTGCTCAGCTCCTCCTGCCCGTCCCACCATGACCCCCCTCTGTGTTCTCCTCCTTTTACATTTTTTTCATAAAAGCCATTTCAGAGCTGAAGCTGTGGCCATGTATGAAGGTTGGAGCCCCACAGAAAAAGATCCATGCACAGCTAGCAGCACTGAGCTAATTTTCTTTCTTTTTCTTGCATGAACAGAACTTCTTACCCCACACCTCCCCTGCCAGTATTAACACTGACAGTGTGATTTCATCTGCCTTTTCCTTCTTCCTGCAGTTCTGCCACCCCCCACTGCTAGCACACCACCCTGCCTGACAAGTGGAAAGGAAAATCTGTATAACCACCAAAAAAGTCACGTTTTTTGAGTCTGAAAGTACTTGGAGAGTACTTTTTGAAGTGGAGAGACAAGAGCCAGACCTACCTCCCACGTCCAAGTCCACCTTATAGTTGACAAAATGGGTGTGTATGGTACCCAGCGTGTGCTCCCAAAGCCTATTGCCGTATCTCAGGCCATCCCCATGAAGAAAGGTGAGCTTGGGGTACCCCGTGGCCTGCACCTTGCCCTCCATGGCCCCGTTCTGGTAGAAGATGAAGTCCCACACATAGTCATAGTTGCCCACAGTGGCAATGGACCGAACGACCAGAGCGGAGTTGACCAGCCCCCCGTAGTAGAGCGACTGCAAGTTGGAGTAGTGGCGCCTCAGAGGGGAGCCCAGGTTCTGCTCAAAGATGCAGAGCGAAGCTTTCCCCTTCCTGGGCCTCAGGCTCTCAGACAGAGAGTGTGTGTCCACGTAGGTGGCCAGGTACGGGCAGTCGACCCCTCGCACCAAGGGGGAGGTGTAGCGCCCCAGGCCAAAGCTGCCGTCCATGTAGCGCGTGGACATCCCTCCCGGGCAGTTGGAGCCGTACACTGACAGCGCCTCTTGCACGCTGATTTCATAGGCAACCCTCTCCCCCTTGTGTCGGATGTCAAACAGCCGCAGGCCCGTGCTCACGCTCATCCCAAAGGCAAAGCTCCAGGCCTGGAAGAGGACGTGGTTGTTCCTGACGCTGTAGCGGGGACCCTGCGGCTCGTACTGCACTGGGAACAGCGCGGCCGCAGGCGCCCGAGGCTTCATGGACGAGAAGTCCCCATCCCACGGTGCCTTCCTCACCTTCTCCACGCTGATACGACCCTGCACATAGGCACTCTCCAGATGAACCATGTCCCTGTAGTACTGCCCATTGTAGAAGACCCTGCTCACCGCCCACTGCGAGATGTCCAGGCTGCTGTGGTCCACCAGCACCTCCAGCCCCACCGGGTGCACAAAGAATCCACTCACGTTCTGAAACAGGACAAACCAGGTGACCCGATCTCCAGACTGGAATCCATGAGGGACTGTGGTCTGAAATGCCACATTGGTTCTGTCATACTCAAAGACTTCTTTGAGGAAGGTCGGTGCTGCAGCAAATGCCACCGTCTCCAAGAACACTCCCAGCTGCTTGTACTCGCTGCCCAGCATTGGTCTGCGGTGGTAGGGCACCTTCCCCCCGTACTTCTGCACCGTCACGTCTCGGTGGTACACTGGCGTCGGCAGCGGCCCCACCACGTACTCGGTGATGTTGGGGTCTGCCTGGTTCCCAAAGTACAGCACAGCCAGCGCCTCCCGGGCGGGACGAGCCCCCCCCTCGTCCAGGTACCGG
>NW_008235742.1:1449144-1453977 GCF_000691975.1 Corvus brachyrhynchos | reverse complement strand
CTGGCAGAGGAGCTATTGCTCAGCTCCTCCTGCCCGTCCCACCATGACCCCCCTCTGTGTTCTCCTCCTTTTACATTTTTTTCATAAAAGCCATTTCAGAGCTGAAGCTGTGGCCATGTATGAAGGTTGGAGCCCCACAGAAAAAGATCCATGCACAGCTAGCAGCACTGAGCTAATTTTCTTTCTTTTTCTTGCATGAACAGAACTTCTTACCCCACACCTCCCCTGCCAGTATTAACACTGACAGTGTGATTTCATCTGCCTTTTCCTTCTTCCTGCAGTTCTGCCACCCCCCACTGCTAGCACACCACCCTGCCTGACAAGTGGAAAGGAAAATCTGTATAACCACCAAAAAAGTCACGTTTTTTGAGTCTGAAAGTACTTGGAGAGTACTTTTTGAAGTGGAGAGACAAGAGCCAGACCTACCTCCCACGTCCAAGTCCACCTTATAGTTGACAAAATGGGTGTGTACGGTACCCAGCGTGTGCTCCCAAAGCCTATTGCCGTATCTCAGGCCATCCCCATGAAGAAAGGATGAGCTTGGGTACCCCGTGGCCTGCACCTTGCCCTCCATGGCCCCGTTCTGGTAGAAGATGAAGTCCCACACATAGTCATAGTTGCCCACAGTGGCAATGGACCGAACGACCAGAGCGGAGTTGACCAGCCCCCCGTAGTAGAGCGACTGCAAGTTGGAGTAGTGGCGCCTCAGAGGGGAGCCCAGGTTCTGCTCAAAGATGCAGAGCGAAGCTTTCCCCTTCCTGGGCCTCAGGCTCTCAGACAGAGAGTGTGTGTCCACGTAGGTGGCCAGGCGGATGTCAAACAGCCGCAGGCCCGTGCTCACGCTCATCCCAAAGGCAAAGCTCCAGGCCTGGAAGAGGACGTGGTTGTTCCTGACGCTGTAGCGGGGCCCCTGCGGCTCGTACTGCACTGGGAACAGCGCGGCCGCAGGCGCCCGAGGCTTCATGGACGAGAAGTCCCCATCCCACGGTGCCTTCCTCACCTTCTCCACGCTGATACGACCCTGCACATAGGCACTCTCCAGATGAACCATGTCCCTGTAGTACTGCCCATTGTAGAAGACCCTGCTCACCGCCCACTGCGAGATGTCCAGGCTGCTGTGGTCCACCAGCACCTCCAGCCCCACCGGGTGCACAAAGAATCCACTCACGTTCTGAAACAGGACGAACCAGGTGACCCGATCTCCAGACTGGAATCCATGAGGGACTGTGGTCTGAAATGCCACATTGGTTCTGTCATACTCAAAGACTTCTTTGAGGAAGGTCGGTGCTGCAGCAAATGCCACCGTCTCCAAGAACACTCCCAGCTGCTTGTACTCGCTGCCCAGCATTGGTCTGCGGTGGTAGGGCACCTTCCCCCCGTACTTCTGCACCGTCACGTCTCGGTGGTACACTGGCGTCGGCAGCGGCCCCACCACGTACTCGGTGATGTTGGGGTCTGCCTGGTTCCCAAAGTACAGCACAGCCAGCGCCTCCCGGGCGGGACGAGCCCCCCCCGCGGCCAGGAACCGCAGCACCTCTGCCTTGGCGGGGACCTGCAGATCCACGGAGGCGATGCAGTTGTCCGAGGGTTTGGCACGCGAGGCCTCAACCAGCGGCACCCCGAGCTTTCCCTGCAGGTACCGCACCACCTGGGACATCTCCTCAGGTGTCAGGTCAGCAAAGACCAGGCTCTGGCTCATGGATCCTGTCTTCTCCACAACACTGGGCTGGGATTCACAGCTGGGCGATTGCCTACCCCTGCTCAGCAGCATGCAGGAGAGAATGAAGATTATCACTGCAGCCCCAACCAGGAGAACGTAGGGAAGTTTGGGGTTCATCACTCCGAGTGCAGTGACAGCACATGCAGTTTGGCTGAAGAATCCAGAGCACGTCCCTCACCTGCAGACCAAGGTCTTTATTCATTTGCAACTGTGGGCGTAACGGCGACGCTTGTGAGGTGGGGAGGGAACCTGTAGCTCCCGTGGGGCTCCGAGAGGAGATCCCAGGTCCCAGCCAGTTTGGGTTTTTTCCTCCCCACCCCAGATGCACCAAAGGAGCCAGCCAGGGAGCCAGTGCCTGGCTCACTCACCAAGCTACTGATGGGTTTCTCCGCTGCAGGGTGACACCACAAAGAGCCCCAGTCTCATCCAGCCTAGGGGCCTTTGCTTCTTTCAGTGTCTCCCAGGATGCCCCATCTCCTGTGGGAGCATGGTGATGCCGCGGGGGAAGGCTCAGCCGGCCTGGTCCTTCTGCACCCAGTGCCCCTGGACCAGCCCCACTCCCCTGAAGGGTTGGTCTGTGCTGGCACAGCCCGAGACCCGCTGGCTCCCAGCACCTCCACGTGCCAGTTCTTCCTGTCACCATTCTCTGTTGCCTCCATGTCCTTCCCAGCCCTGAAGGAAGGGACCTGGCAGCTCCAGCCTGGCTCTGGCTGTGGGCAGACCAGAGGCAGCTCTCTGGTGAGAAAAGGCAGCACTTGCTGAATCATCCCAGTCCCATTCCAGCAGGCGAGATCTTTGCACAAGAGCTACCACGGACAGAAATGGTGTGAAGGGGCTGCTCCAGCGTGGCCATCAGCTCCTGCAAGGCTCCCCCATGGCACCTGGCCCCATGCAAGGCAGTGACACACCACCGACAGCGAGGATGCCTTTTTGGAGATCAGGGTCCACCAAACACCCTCCTGCTGGGGAGAGTCTGAGGCACAGGCAGGAGGGGCCAGAACCACCACAGCACTGCAGCAATTTACCCCATCTGCATTTGTGTTAATTTAGGAATTATGTTTTCATTCTCACTTCCAACTAGGCAATAATTGCCCTTTTTCCCTGCAAGCCCCACAGCCTCAGATCAGGATCCAAGAACCTGTGTGGGGCATGACCCACTTTAGCTGTGACACAGCTGTGCCCTCCCAGTGCTGGAAGGTAGGGCTCCTGCAGGAACTTCCCAAGCTCCCTGCATGGCCCCAAGCCCTCTTGCCTGGAACACAGCTCCCCTCTCACCACAGGGAACAAGTCTGAGATTTACACAACTCTACGCCAGAGCGTTTTGCAGCAGTCAGGGCTCAGGGTCTGTAACCAGAGAGGGGCACTGAGGGACATCGAAGTCACAGAAAAGGACCTTGCCCCCACACAGGAACTGTATTTTAGCACGTTCTCGAGCCTTGCTTTCAGGAAGGAACCAGCATCAGCCCCGATTTTGACCGTAACAACAGCAGCAGCACCTTTCCAGGCCATACAAACCCCTGCATCACAGGCAGGTACACAGGAGGGCGTGAGCAGGGACTGAATGCTTGCTCTGGAGTTATCTGCAGCTTGACCAACATAGTTCTGAGGTTACTTTCCACAATCCAGGAGACAGCCTGGATCCCTGGGGCTGCTTTTCTCTTTGGGCTGGTTCAGATGTAGCCACTGCCCACCAGCGACCTCTTTGGTCCTGTGCAGATGTAAAACATTTTCCCTCTGCCTTTCCCAGAAGTGGTTTTCAATAACAGATGCCGTGTCCCCACTGTCCCCGGACGGCAGGTACTGCAACAGCCGTCTGTGGGGGAGCAGAGGTGCCCCTGAGGCTGAGCATCGCTGCACTCTCAGGGGTGGCTGCCAGCACTTCACTGTGAGCAAGGGGCTGCTCCTGGGCTCAAATAACCCTGTGCAGACATCCACTGCCAGCCTGTGCCTGCACATGGGAGCAGGGCAACTCACCGGGTTGCTGTAGCAGCTTTGCAGCCCAAGACTTGGGATCCAAGGCTCGAGTGTTTCCGCAAGAGAAGAAGGGGATAGAGCTGCAGGGGCTCAGCCCCACGGAGCACCAGGACAGCTGCCCTGCTTTACGTGGGGCAGTGAGACACGAAGAGGATTTTCCCAAGGGAGATGGAATGCCAGGAACAGCACCGGGCGCTGCGAAAGCAGGCTCACACTGTCTGCGCTCAGACAGGGCCAACTCCCTGTCTGCCCGCTCATGCCTATGGCAACACACACCGTGCCAGACGTGAGGCCTCAAGGAAACACAAACATTTTTCAGCTGCTACCTTTCATACTTTCCCTGAGCTGAACACAGAGCTCCCAGAAATTCCCATTGAGTGCTTTCCACTCCATGACCTTGACAGACTGTTTTACATATCGAAAAACATTTTTGCAGTGAAATAAGAGGTTAGGAGATTAAAGAAGCAGAGTTCTGATGTCACTTATTAGGGACTGTATGGACAAGGAGGCAAACCTCAAAGCTCTGGGGTTTATCAGTACAATGGAAGGCATTGAAAGAAGATCCAGACCTACCTCCCACGTCCAAGTCCACCTTATAGTTGACAAAATGGGTGTGTATGGTACCCAGCGTGTGCTCCCAAAGCCTATTGCCGTATCTCAGGCCATCCCCATGAAGAAAGGATGAGCTTGGGTACCCCGTGGCCTGCACCTTGCCCTCCATGGCCCCGTTCTGGTAGAAGATGAAGTCCCACACATAGTCATAGTTGCCCACAGTGGCAATGGACCGAACGACCAGAGCGGAGTTGACCAGCCCCCCGTAGTAGAGCGACTGCAAGTTGGAGTAGTGGCGCCTCAGAGGGGAGCCCAGGTTCTGCTCAAAGATGCAGAGCGAAGCTTTCCCCTTCCTGGGCCTCAGGCTCTCAGACAGAGAGTGTGTGTCCACGTAGGTGGCCAGGTACGGGCAGTCGACCCCTCGCACCAAGGGGGAGGTGTAGCGCCCCAGGCCAAAGCTGCCGTCCATGTAGCGCGTGGACATCCCTCCCGGGCAGTTGGAGCCGTACACTGACAGCGCCTCTTGCACGCTGATTTCATAGGCAACCCTCTCCCCCTTGTGTCGGATGTCAAACAGCCGCAGGCCC
>NW_008235742.1:1438212-1448948 GCF_000691975.1 Corvus brachyrhynchos | reverse complement strand
AGGGGGGGCCCCTGCGGCTCGTACTGCACTGGGAACAGCGCGGCCGCAGGCGCCCGAGGCTTCATGGACGAGAAGTCCCCATCCCACGGTGCCTTCCTCACCTTCTCCACGCTGATACGACCCTGCACATAGGCACTCTCCAGATGAACCATGTCCCTGTAGTACTGCCCATTGTAGAAGACCCTGCTCACCGCCCACTGCGAGATGTCCAGGCTGCTGTGGTCCACCAGCACCTCCAGCCCCACCGGGTGCACAAAGAATCCACTCACGTTCTGAAACAGGACGAACCAGGTGACCCGATCTCCAGACTGGAATCCCCGGGGAGCAGCTGTCACGACTGCAAGATTGGCTCCATCGTACTCCATTACTTGTTGCATGAAAGCTGGAGCTGAGGGGAACACTTGGCTCTTTAAAAACCCTCCAATCTGCTTGTACTCAACAGCCAGTGTCGGTCTGCGGTGGTAGGGCCCCTTCCCCCCCTCATTCTGCACCGTCCCGCCTCGCTGTTTTTTTCAGCACGCCCCGCGCCTCCCGGGCGGGACGAGCCCCCCCTGCGTCCAGGAACCGCAGCACCTCTGCCTTGGCGGGGACCTGCAGATCCACGGAGGCGATGCAGTTGTCCGAGGGTTTGGCACGCGAGGCCTCAACCAGCGGCACCCCGAGCTTTCCCTGCAGGTACCGCACCACCTGGGACATCTCCTCAGGTGTCAGGTCAGCAAAGACCAGGCTCTGGCCATCCTCCATGTCCTCCTGCTCCGGGTGCAGGTGCTGGCAGCTTCTGGGGCTCCTTCCTCTGGTCAGCAACACGCAGACCAAAGCGAATATTGTGGCTAATGCCAGACCAAGGAGGATGAGCACGGTTTTCAGGTTCATGCCTCCAGCTGGTCCAGCAGCATTCAGAGGCTTTCAAAGCAGGCTTTCCAACTCCTGCCTCTGTCAGTGTATGCTGCACTGGATGGATTAACGCAGAAAGTACAAAAGACTGGGAGAGGCTAGGGGAGGAGATCTGAAATCCTTGGTGACCAGAAAGGGCAGATCTCTTCTCAGCTGCAGCCTCCTCTGGTCCTCCTTCACGGCAGTGCCCTGAAAGAACTTGTGGAGATGTAGGGTCAGTGACTCAGACAAGTTCCACATAATTCTGTTACTTTTTCAGTCCAGCCTGGCTTCCTGAGGCTGCCTGTAAAAACGGAGATCCTGCAGTCAGCCTGAGGTGGCTGTGACCACTGTGAGGCTCTGACAAGCTGGGAATTGTTGCCACACTGTACAATTTCACCTCTTTACAACTCACCGATTTTCCTTGTTTATCAGGCTGCTTCCTTGTAAACATTCTCCCTGGCAGCACCATTCCAAGCTTGGAGTTACTTTTTATTTAATTTTTTTAAATCTTCCACATGGAAGCCTCTGCTGAAAACACATCCTTCTGTGTAGCAGCAGAAAAACTTTGGCAGGCATGGAGATGTAGTTCAGGAGGAGAATCAGGCCCCAACGTGCTGTGAACAACCAGCTCTTAGTTTGCACCTTAGAACAGCTCTGAGCCAATTAATCCCCAGCACTGTACTGTCACAGGATCATCCAGCCCTTGTCTCTCCCTCCAATTCACAGATAAACTGAGGTGCAGCTCCCAAGAGGTTCCCTCAAAGACAGAGAGATCCTGAACGTGCACCCAGCAGCAGCTGAGGGCAGTGCCTGCTATCAGTGCTGCCCAGCCAGAGTGCCCAGGCTGGGCAGCCACAGCTGCCCTCTGCCACCCCAAAGACAGTCCCTGCTGGCCTCACAGCGCTGTTTGAAGGCACTGGCAGAACAAGGCAGCCAGAAGGACTTGGTGTTCCATCCTGCCACGCAGCAGATGCTCGCACCACCTTGGCTACAGTCCCGGAGCTGGTGCTGAGTAGGTCACGGCATCCAAGAGAACCAGGGCTGGAGATTCAACCCAATATTTCCACTCCTGCTGCCAGCCTCACCTCACCTCACCCTCGTCTTCTCTTCCTCCTGTCAGTTTCCTGATGGGAGACAGCTCCCACCAGCCTCTGGTTCTTCCTCTGTGGCAGATCCTGCCTGGGGCTCAGCCCCTCTGTGGTCCTCTGGCCATGCCAGACACCAGGCTGGGAGGCAGAAGGCCACGTTGTCGTGGGTCACACTCCATTATCCTCACCACCACTGGCAGCCTCAGCCTTCTTCAGGACAGGCTGCAGCTGTGAGGCCAGAGACACGCTCTCTGTGCCAGCACACAGGGCTGCCTCCCCAGCTGCCACGCCAGGAGAGCCTCAGAGCCACAGCACTTGCTTCATGTAGTCACAGTGCCAGCAAAGGGGCTCACTGCAGCACGGACACAGCAATGGGCAGGGACAGGACAGAAAAGAACAGAGCTGTGCTGAAGTACCTGCTCTCATCAGCTCACAGTGGCAGAATTGAACACCTCTGAGCAACCCCAAATCAGGCAAAGCAGCGCTCATTTCCAAGTCAGTCTTTCAACCCATGAAGTCAGTGAGGCTTCGAGGATTACCTGGGGTTAGGCTTGAAAGAAAAATTCCCTTTTGGTGTAGGCCTGGAACATGGTGCCCATTTCACTAGGAGCACACAGCAGAAGCACTGCTGTCCTGGGTCAGGTGTGGAGCACAGAGCAGAAGCACTGCTGCCCTGGGTCAGGTGTGGAGCACACAGCAGAACCTCCACAAAGCTCGTGTGGACCTTTCCTTTAAGAAGTACACAAAGAACAGATCATTCAGGTTTGATTTTGCCTCTCGGGTTTGCACCCTGAGGCCCTCAAAGCCACGGCACAGGCTGCAATTACAGAAGGGCCTTTTCCAAGCAGCACAGCAGTAGTTTAAGAAAACTCCACAGGCCTTCCTGCCCCACAAATCACAACTCAACCCTGCAGCTGGGCTGGGAGAGATCCGAAAATAGAGTGTGGGAACACTCCTGGTTCTCTGCATGTTGGGGGCTTGGAAAGAAAGAGAAACCCTAATCTGTACTGACAACCCCACGACAAACCAAGCACAGCAAACACCCCAGGGCTGCTGGATAAGGATGGCAGCTTTCTGCACTGCCTCTGCCCCACTGCAGAGCCTGTCCCATGGAAGCCACGTCTGATACTGGATTTTTTAGTACTGTCTGCTTCTGCTGGACTTTTCCTGCTCTGGTTTAGAGCTCTGTTTCAGAATAAACAAAATAGCCCTAAATCCACCTTCATCTTGCAGCAGAAATTTCAGGAAGCAGAGTAATTAACTAAGCCTGCACAGCCAGAACCTGCGTCAATAACTGCCTGATGAAAAGCAATGAGGGATCTTTGGGGGCCATGCACACCATGGAACTGCTTGTGCACCCTCTCCAAAAGGAGCCTGCAACAGCCTAAAGCTAACCTAGAATTAGAGAAATTGCACGTCTCCGTAACAGCAGCATAACTTGTTTATGACCTGCTCAGTGCACGTACTGCTTCCCACATGCCAGTTCCCCAGCGAGATCAGCCCATCACTGACCCACATCCCATATGGAGAATTCACATCCTACCCATGTTTTATTTTGGCTACGTGGTTGCTTTTAGGCACTGCCCATCTTTTATTTGCTGAATTGCCCACGTTCCCCGAACAAAGGGAGATGGGAGTGCTGTTATTCACGCACACAGAAAGGTAGAGGTGGCAAAAAATAGCATCTGAAATTTACTGAAACCCAAACCAGACACAGACAGGTTTTGGCTTGGGGAAACTCTGAGACAGCAACTGCGACAGCTGGGGAAAGGGCACAGCACAGAAAACCCCTGCTAACACTTCCGACACTGGCAAGGCTTGAGCGAGCCCCAAACCAGAGCTCAGACTTCAGAAAGCTCCCACTCCCAGTGCCTCACCTCATGGGGTCAGCTTATGCAAAGCACAACAGTGGAACCTGCCTGACCCTTCCTCCATGCCAGCTGCGCTGCCGGCAGCGCCTGTGGCTGCACACAACTGCTGAGCCATTATCCTCCTGCCCCGCATTGAAGCTGGGATGTCTCAAGGACCGGTGAAGTGGAGCCCTGACTGCACACTGTGACTGCTGCCAGACTCACTGGGATCACAGACAACAACAAACCCTCCCCTGCTC
This sequence comes from Corvus brachyrhynchos, assembly GCF_000691975.1. Lineage (NCBI taxonomy): Eukaryota > Metazoa > Chordata > Aves > Passeriformes > Corvidae > Corvus > Corvus brachyrhynchos. The sequence continues at coordinate 1,444,874 of NW_008235742.1, read as the reverse complement.
CCACGGATGAACCCCACTCCCTGCCAGCACCTGCCAAGACAATTGTCCTGGATGCTCCATCCTTCCACGGGACTGCTGGCGCTGACTCCCTGGGAGTTCAGTTTGTTTGACTGCAGTGAGGAGGAGCCCCTCATGCTGCACCACATCAAGTCCTGCCAGCAAGTCCTTCCTTTGGGCTCTGCTCCAGCCACCTTGGCCCTGAGACCTGTTTGCAGCTCCCTGCCCCTTCCCTGCACGGGTCAGGCACCTGCAGGGCTTTCCCACACCACAGGAACTTCCCTGCACAAGTGGCTGCTCCTGTTCCTGGGCAGCCGGAGGTGCCACAGCTGGGAGCCCCGGTCTGCAGCGGCTGCTCCCAGGGCCAGTCACAGACCCTGCCTAGTAGCACCGTGGCCAGGACAGGCACAACCCCAAGCAGGCACCGAACCCTGCACCAGGGGCTGGCTCATGGGGGCTGCAGCCCTGCAGCTGGGGGCAGGACACTCAGGAAAGCCTCAAGTGCTCCTCGGGAGGCCTCTGTGCTGCGGCATGGGAGAAAGGCAGGAACAGGATGATCCCCAGAAGAGCAAAGGGCACTGTGGCTGGGGACAGCAGGGCAGCTGCCTCTCCTTGGGTACCACACACATGGAGCAGGCAAGAGCAACAGACTCTGTGCCCCACAGAGATGCTGGGTGCTGCATCCAGGACAGCCCAGAGACACCTGCCCAGAAGAACCTGCCTGGCAGAGAAACCCTGGAGCAACTGCAGGCTCAGAGAAACACCATGCAACGTCCCCTTATCTGTTTGAACTGGGATGGCCCAAGTCCCACTTCTTGGCTGAGATGGGACAATTCCACCAAACCCAAGCCCACGGGCAAAATCATGCCCAATGTGAGGCATGCTGAAGGAACAGAAACAACCTACACAGCAGGCTAGTTTATAACACAGTCAAAAAGAGGAATGAGGAGAATGAAGGGAAGGAGCAACTGAACGTGAGAAAGGCAGAACCAGAACTGGACACTAAAACTGCATGGCCTAAGAGCCCAGCATCACACACAGGGGGCTGCCTTGAAAGAATTCCAAGTACCTTATTTTAATTTCTTGACATGGTAAAAGTTTACATACGTTCATCTGGCAAAGAAAGCTGAACAAATTGAAAGGAATCAATACAAAGAAACACAAGGGGAAGTGCTGCTCCCAGACAGCAGCTCAACGCAGTTGGTTTGTTACTGAATATTTATTAGCGGGAAGACTAAGAGTTGACTTACTACAAACAACAACAGAAGAGTCTATAGCAAGGGCCAGCAGCCCGCCACACTCTGGGCAAATCCCTGGGAAACCAGCAAGAGACAACATGGCTCTTAGATGTGGAAGCAGAAAAAAACCCAAAAAACTAAAAACAAAGTAAAAAAAATAAGGGAAGAAAGTTCATTCCATTTGTCACTGTTGTTACAATGAGATTAACACAACTCTTAAGGCTACTGCACAATAAGAATATACAGGTGTAACAGCGAGACCTGCGAAACAGCGAGTTCCTGAAACAAATGATTTAACGTTCCCTGATTAGGGACTTAAGTAGAAATACTATAAATAAGAAAATTTTGAAGCCTGCAGCGTTATGGGCCCACTTGCCACACACAAAAACTGACGCAATACAACCAGTCATTTCCAAAGGGGTTTGTAATGGACCACGAAATGTTCTGGCAGCTTAGAGGAGTCACGAGGCACGGGAGCGTGCCCTTTGCAGGGGAAAGACTGCAAGGTCTGCAAGGTACCAGGTGGGTATCAGCCACCCTCACCGTCAAGCACCAGCTGTGGCAGCCAGTCTGCTCTGCCCAGGCACCAGGGAGCACTGCCAGGGACAGGGGGGCTCAGTCTGATCACATGCAGAGATATTTTACGACTTTAGCATCAGATCTCCAGCCCGTCCCTTCCCTCAGCCCAGGCAAAAGCAACTCATGCTGAAGGGGCAACCGGGACGAATGTGAAAGAACGTTGGTTTTAGCCAAGAAAGTGGCTCTAGTCAAATGGCAGAAGCCACCTGAGCTCATGACAGCCAGGACAGCACCAGCTCTAGTTCCAAGCATTTGCTCTGCACCGATCCAGACAGAACTGGTGAGGCAGAGACCTATGGGGCAGGCTCTGCTGAGCCAGGAGAGAGCAAGAAAGGGAGTGCAGATGGCTCAGTGGCATCAGAGCTCAGCTGCCAAGGGGCAGGGGCCCTGGCCAGTGCAGAGCTGGTGGCAGAGGGGCCTGGCCACAGCCGGCAGCGGGGACAGAGCTTCCCTGCTGTGGCACTGCCGGGCCTGCCGTCGTGCTGGGCTGTCTGCCCTGCTCCCAGAGACCCCAGTGCAGCCACCAGACAAGAGATGGGACAGGACAAGGGCTTGGTCTATAGTGTTCCCACTCAGGTAGGAAGCAAGGCATGAAGGAATGTCCCTGCCTGGCTGCAGCAGCCTCTGGGGCGTCCAATGCAGCATGGCCTCTACTACCAGTGACTAGAGGAAGAGGGAGAGCTCCTGAGACCTGAACAAAACCAATCACAGAACTAGGCAAGAATTTCTTTAGAGTTTAACTAAGAATGCAATACTATTTCCAGCCAGTTTCCCATCTCGATAGTCACGTAACAAACCAAGGCAATGACGGTCTTTAGTTGACTGAACAGTTCTCAAGTTCAAACGTTGACACTTAATAGAGGGTCTCAGCATTGCTGCTCCGAGGCCTCTTGATCTTCTCAATGTTTTTAAGGATCATGTCATGCAAAGTGACCTGCAAAAACGAAGAACAGGACTCAGACAGGAAGCCATCCAGCTTTCACCATAAGCACTGGTTACCACAGCAGCACCACTCTCCTTGGCACCCCCCTCAACCACACACCTGGTTAAGGTAAGGGCTTCCTTCAGCCAGTACATGTAATACCAAAAACATTTATTCAGAAACCCTAGGATTGGCTCGTACTGTATGAAGAGCTTAGGATCAGATTCCCACAGAGGGGGCAAGAATATTTTGCGCTAGGGCCCTGTGAACACTGCTGGAAACATCTGCATCTCTAGGAGATGGTGGAGAAGCAACAGTTGGCTCATCCCGCTGGAGCAAAAGCGGGAAGCAGGCAGGCTTCCTGCCAGGAGTGGACGTGCTCGGGGGAAAGGGGAGACAAGCAGCAGCAGGATCACAAGGGCTCTCTCCACTGCTGCACGAGGAGCCAGTGTGAGCTCTGTGTTTCCACTTACATATTGATTTCTCAGCTCTGAAATGATGAGGCGCAGACTAATGTACTCCTTCTCGTCGATCTCCGTCACGGTGCGGCGATAGTCCTCCTGCCGAGAGCAGACGCGGCTCAGCGGCCCAGCTCAGCTCAGCTCAGCCTCCCACACTCTCAGGGAGGGTCCTGCCCTCCACAAAGGAACCCCCCACTGCAGCTTGCTGCCCTCAACCCTTGTATAATCCCCCCTCCTCTTCCCCCAGGACCCTCAGCTCAAAAAAGATGGTGACAAAGCAGCTCAAAGAGTCCCAAAAAGCAGCAGCATAAACATGCAAATCTCCATGTCCCCGGTGACTTACCACATGAGGGTACTTGGCTATTTTGGAAACCAACTTTGCTCTTGTAATATAGTATCTGGCAGGAAAAGGGAGAGACTAAAGCTCAGATAAACAGCACCAGGATTGTTTTCAGGTCCAAGCTGCCCTGTCACAGCAGCTGGGGGACCTTTCCCAAACACATTCCTTTTCCAAGGAGATCCCAAAAATGAAGTCTGTTCTTGCATGCTTACCTAGAAATCTGGTCCAGGTAAGATGCTGCCTCGCTCTCCACAGTCCGAAGCTCAGCAACTGTTTCTTCCTGCAAGGAAGACAAGGAAGCTATTAGCTCCAGGAGGCTGCAGCTGGCCTTCAGGGCTCGGAAAACAATGTCTCAGCAGCACCACATCAAGCTCAGGTTTGGGTTTTAAAACCTAAACCAACCCCATGACTGCAGCTGCTGGACACCATGAACTGAAAGATTCAGAGGAACCCCAGAGATCCAAGTCCCTGGACCACAGAGCAGTGCCTCACCTGAATAGAAACACCGAAGTTGTTCCCATCCTCTATCCTGGGAATGAGAAGCTGCACCCACATTTTGACCTGCAGTGGAGAGATCACAATGCTGACCAATGCCAACACCTGTGCAAAGACTGCTCTCAGCAATGTCAGTAAAAGCCTCCCAGGACCCTGCCTTTGCCACACCACTGGCTGCAGGTCCCTTATGTACCTATAACACTACCAAGATCACTTCCCACATGCCTGGGATGCCATGCAAGCCAGCAGAGGCCCAGCTTCCCATGGGAAGCTCTCCTCACCATGCCAAAGGAGCTCTTGGCAGGAGTCCATGCCTGTGCAAAAGAAGGGCAAAGCAAAGCCTCATGAGGCCTGAGAACCGACATCCTTCTCCTTCAGGTGAACAAAGGAGCTCCCCAAGGGTTTCACCTGCCTCCCAGCCACTGTCAGACAGGGCAAAGCCCTGCTTTTCCTCATCTACAGCACAGAGGGACCCGCTCCTTTCAGAGCGTCCCCTCTCCAGGAGTAAAACCACCCTGCTACCTCCCCTTACTCCAGGCTCACACCCACCGTATTGCACTTCTCAATGAGCAGCCTGATTTCTGGTTTCACTTTCTCGATGATGTCCACCAGCTGCTGGTTGCTCTTCAGCATCCCATTGGGCATCACAAACACTTTGGTACCTGCAGCAGAGACAAACCCCAGCATGAGCGACTCGCGGGAACGGCCGCGCCACGGTCGGACCGAGGGGTCACCTGAGCCTCATCTCCCACAAAGGCCAGAAAGGGACTGAGCCAGGCTATGGCTACCTGTAGGGAAGGGGAAACGGGACATGGGATAACAGCAGTTACCACAAGGGAAGGAAAAGAGAAAACACAGAGCAGGATGAGACTGAAGAGCTCGTGGATGCTGAGGCTGAGCACAAAGGGTTTTCCTGGTGCACATGTACAAGAAGTTTCTGTCTCAGCTTAATCCAAAGCCTGGAATCTTCTTCCAGACAAAGAGAGGAACTGCACAGAGCCACCAGGAGATCAGCTGCCTCTGTCAGGAGGCCAAGTTCAAGCCAAGTACTAGTTATGTCTGTCAGAGAAGTACTAATTATGCTTCTAAGAGCTGGAACCTGACTCCTCCACATCAAGACATCTGTAGGTCAGGCTCTGGCCTGTATGAGCAGCAGCTGCTGTCAGGGCAGGGCAAGTGGGGCTCACATGATTTGCATCCCCAAGGCTCAGTGCAGCAGTTCAGGGGGCAGGCAGCAATACAAGGGGCTGGGGGATTCTTACCCTGAAAGGTCTCTTCGTGGTCTTCCAGCTTCCTCTTTTTCATATTTGGCTAAAATATACAAAATGTTTTACTCACAAACTAGTCGTAAGCTGTAAAGGTGTTGCAAAGGAAAAAAGGAAAACTTAGAGCCCTGCCATGTTCCTGGTTTCTAAGCACTCTTCCTTAAAGCCCAAGAAGGACTGCAGAGCAGTGTTACCTCCAGCAGACTTCCCAGGCTCGAGAGATCAATCTCTAAAAGCCTCTGGGCCAAGGCCTGTTGTTAAATAAGAACATCCTACCCCAGCACAGAGCAAACCATGCAGTTTTAATAGAAGCTGGGATCACAGCCAAGAGAGTAACCTTACCCCATCCAGTCCATCATGGCTGTTGGTGAGAAGAATTGGGTCAGGCACTGGGAGGTTCATGTCCGAATGGATCTGAGTAAGATCATGAATGTTCAGGATGGGTTCCTGGAAAATAAAGCAGATTTCTTATTTAATTATGAACTAACAAATTCTGCCACACCAAACACCGTGAGAAGACAAAAGATTCAGACCTCCCTGTTGTCCAACTGTAAAATTAGGATGAACGAAAACAAAAGGCCTAGCAATAGGCTGTGACCCCCCCACCCAGGAGCCACGGTCAGCTATTGGTGTCTGTGTGAGACCCCAGGACTGCCAGGGACAGCCCACTGGGGAACATGTAGAAAGACAAATGTGAGAGATCACACAAAGAAAACTGCAAAATGCAGCACCCCCTCCAGAGCCAACAGCACTGCAGTGCATGTGAGCCACTAGCTGCTGCCTCGTGTCTCTGCAACAAGGTGACATGCACAGAAAGCAGCTGTGAGGAGACCTGCCACATCCCCTTTCAACACGCAGCTGAAAATGGAAAAGGACACAGAGCACAAGGCACACCCTACCTTAAGGAACCCATCGAGCTCTAACAGCTTCTTTGGAAAAAAGTTTGCTACGAGGTCTTCAGCCTGAGAAAGAAAGAACAAACAGCAATGTGAAACTAATGCCACACGGCTCCCACCAGCAGGCAGGAACACCAGGGAAATCATCTGCCCACGAGCAGGAAACAGAGAGAATGCAAGTTCTTCCTGCTGCCAAGACCAAACAATGCCCGGGTGAGAAGAGAGCCACGAGGCTCTAGAACCTCGTTGCAGTGGGTGACTGATGCCCAGGTGTTGCTAAGCTTCCAGGGCAGGCTCAGCCGGCAATCCAGTCTGTCAGAAAGACATGGCCAAAAACCTCTTTCCTGCTCGACTCACCTCACTCGTGATCCGCTCCCTGAAGGAGTCAACCTGCAGAGTGAAACAGGGACAGGTCAGGGTCGCTCTTGACCAGCGGGGCCCGGGGAGGCCGCGCACCGAGCCCGGCAGC
>NW_008235742.1:1434082-1436844 GCF_000691975.1 Corvus brachyrhynchos | reverse complement strand
TGGGGAGGTCACACGGGAGAGCTCCTGTGACCCCTTAGAGTTTCCCCTGCAGGATCCCCGTGGCCCTCGGGCTCCTTGGCAGTTTGAACACAGAACTGCACATTCTTGGGGCATTGCTCCTCAACTGCGGGTCAGCACAAACCCGACAGAGCCCCTAAAACACGGGTTGCCCCAGTCTCCTGCTCTCCCTTTTCCCTGACCCAGCCCCAGATTCAGGTGTGGCACTTGAGCTGCCTCCTCATGAACCTTGACACTCACCTCAGTAACGTTTTTTCTAAGAATGATGTCAACGGAAAGTGCCAACAGTTTCACGCTGATCGGAGAGGCGTCGGATGGTGGCACGATGGAAAACCTCAGCCGGAGGCTGAAGGCAAGTGGGTCATGAGCTGGTAAACTCAGATGCTTGGGAATGGAGCTTCAGTTTTTCTTGGTGCTCTGCAAAACTAAACTGCAAAGTTTCCCGTAGCATTTGCTTTCCAGGGGTTTGTTTGGTGAGTAGTTCCGGTGAGCCAGATTATTTGAATCAATATTTGATCTGCAAAAGAAGACTTCTGCAAACTGAAACTGCTGAAAACCAGCAGGCAGTGTGGTTTCACTTGCACTGATGTGAGGTCTTCCTGCAGGTCACTGGCGACCTCTTTGACATCATGTCTGGGCAGACGGATGTGGATCACCCACTGTGTGAGGAGTGCACAGACACTCTGCTGGACCAGCTGGACACACAGCTCAACATCACAGAGAACGAGTGCCAGAACTACAAGTGAGTGATCCAGCGATGACCCAAGACAGAGCTGCTGTAGCTTGAGGCACGATCAGTGCAGAGAGCTTGGGGCTGACACAGAACTGGGGACTGGCAGTGCAGGACTTACCAGGATACCTGTTTTGGTAATCCTGTTGTCATCCTTTAGGAGATGTCTGGAGATACTGGAACAGATGAACGAGGATGATAAAGAGAAGCTGCAGACAGAACTGAAAGAACTGGCACTGGAGGAGGAGCAGCTGATTCAGGAGCTGGAGGATGTTGAGAAGAACCGCAAGATTGTGGCTGAGGACTTTGAGAGAGTCAGGGCAGAGGCCGAGCGGCTGGAGCAGGAGGAGGCTCAGTGAGTGAGCTGCAGCTGCAGCTTGTGGCAGGGGTTGGAGGCAACAGATAAATGAGGTTGTAACATGAGAAACCTGTAAATGTGCTCAAACTCCAGTGGCTCGTTCTCTGCAGAAGGAAAGGTGGCCTGACCAAAGCGGCCTGCAGAGCTGTCACTCTGATGTAGCAGCCAGCACTCAGCCCTTCTTGTCTTGCTTTTGCTCAAAGGTATCAGAAGGAATACTGTGAGTTCAAGAGGCAACAGCTGGAGCTGGATGATGAGCTGAAAAGTGTGGACAACCAAATGCGCTATGCCCAGATGCAGTTGGATAAATTAAAGAAAACCAACGTGTTCAACGCAACCTTTCACATCTGGTAACGTAGACACTGGAATGTTACATCAATTTTCTTGGAATCTGCAGTGTGAGGCTGTTTAAGTCACTGCATTTGACAGGAAAGGTGCAAGCCAGCTCACAGGCAAAGCAATGAATGCCACCTCCCAGGAGTGGCAGCTGAGTAAGGTGTGCCAGGCTGTGGGACTGGGAAATGGCTCCTTCGCCAGCCCCAGTAACGCACTGGGAACCCCTGTGCCGGCCAGCGGTGACACTGGCATCGGGGTTCACTGAGCAGGTAGCTTGGGGGGGCTGGTTGGGGTTTTTGTTGTGTTTTTATAACCAAAAGAGAACAAGTGTTTGGTATTTACAGAGACTTGTTAAGAATAGGCCCAAACCCTCCGTGTGCACGGCTGGCACTGTGTGTGCAGTGCCGGTGGGACACAGCCCCTATTTGGTTATCAGGCCAGGAGCTGTTCCCGAGCTGTTCCCAGCCCAGCACACTTATTTATAATTCTCTTATCACAGGCACAGCGGGCAGTTTGGTACAATAAATAACTTCAGGCTTGGCCGTCTCCCCAGCGTTCCTGTGGAGTGGAACGAGATCAACGCTGCCTGGGGGCAGACTGTGCTGCTGCTGCATGCCCTGGCCAACAAAATGGGCCTGAAGTTTCAGAGGTACATGCACTACCACACACAGTTCCCTTACAGCCCAGAGGACAGGCAGACTCGGGTGCCTTTGAATTCTGTCTCCTTTTTTCAGATACCGTCTTGTCCCCTATGGCAACCACTCGTATTTGGAGTCCCTCACGGACAAATCCAAGGTAAGAGATCCCATACAAATCCTGGGACATTGAGCTTGAGTGCCAGAGCCCTGGTCACGCTGGGGATGCAGGAAACAAACTTGGTCCCTGTGAATGTGGAGTCCAGGAGAGCTGGCTGCCCCAGCTCCTCCAACACGGTAACATCTCACTCCAAAGCCAGCCAGCAGTGATAAAAGTGACAGAACTGTTGAATGACACACTACACCTGGCCAGAGGCAGATGGCATGCTTTGGGGTGATTGGCAGGTAGATGGCCTGATTGGGGATTGGTGGAAGTCAGGAACACGTGCCCACACATGGCAGGTACTTGCACAAAACCAGTCACACTTGCTCTGGGCCACAAGCCATTTCTCAGCATCTCATGACAAATTTAAGCTTCATGTGAGGTTAAAAAGCTGCACTGACCATATCAAAAACAAGTGCTTGGTGTGCCTGATACAAACCTCTTTTCCAGGAGCTCCCCCTGTACTGCTCTGGAGGGTTGAGGTTCTTCTGGGACAACAAGTTTGATCACGCCATGGTGGCA
>NW_008235742.1:1429314-1434056 GCF_000691975.1 Corvus brachyrhynchos | reverse complement strand
GGTGAAACTCGGTTTTGTTTGCCTTATAGGTGAGTATTGCCACAAAACTGTCAAATTAACCCCAGTATGCTCCCCCTAGCACTGCTTGCTGTTTCAGTCCTGGCTTTCAGAAATCATCTGCAATTCTTTATGATGTGTGTTTGCTAGTTTCATTGAAGTTTAAAGCCAGCTCCCTTGGGGAAGTCCTGAGGCCTGCTCAATTCCCTTTAAAAACAAAGTATTCTGACAGGATAGCATGAATGTCAGATTTAAAATTTAGTGCTTGATGTCATAGTGAGATTAAATGTTTGCAGTAGGAATGCACTAATTAAACCTTGTGTGTGATACAGGATGGACGTGGAGAAAGGAAAGATTGAAGACACAGGTGGCAGTGGTGGCTCTTACTCAATTAAAACACAATTTAACTCTGAAGAGCAATGGACAAAAGCACTAAAATTCATGTTAACTAACCTGAAATGGGGCCTTGCCTGGGTCTCATCCCAATTCTATAACAAATAACTGAAGTCAGAACTTGGCCTGGCAGCTGTGGAGTGTCTGCATTGTGTTGGAGAAAGACAAATTAATATGTCTCTTAATATTAACCAGTACAAAATGTTTACAATACCAAAAATCCACAAGACACTTTATTTAAAATACCATTATTACAAGTAGTTTATAGAAAAGCAATATGCAAAGTTGTATCATTGAGCTGAACAGAATAAAACTCAGCTATTAAATGGATTCTGAACTGGTATTTTTGGGGTTTATGGCCACGCACGTAAATCACTGTCAAACTTCAGAACACCGTGAGTTTGATGCTGCTCTGTTACAGCTAATGCAAGGTTGGAAAAGCAGAACATTACAAACAGGGAATAATGTGGAAAAAACTCCCAGAACTCTGCCTGGTCATTGAAGAGTAACTACAGTTTGAAATAAAGTATTTTCTAAGTCATATCAGCACTTCTTTGTGCTACTGAACTTACACAAGGTTTGATACCATTTTAACACTGTAATCTCTCCTGCAGCCTGTTCCTGCACAGGGCTGCACTGAGGAAACAATAAAGCTATTCCATACTCCAGGTGTTTTCAGCCAGCAGTGCCTTGCCCAGTACAAACCCCTGGCACTAACCCCTGGCACTCACAGGGACACGCAGCCTGGGCACTGCTGGCTGCGGTAGGGCAAGAGCAAACGGGCTCCAAGTGCTGGCAGAGAGGGAACAATCACAGGTGAGACAGGGATTGTATAAAAGCAGCGAGAGGAGACAGCACAGCCCCGTTTGTAATGCGGGTGTGAGAGCTGCTCCCAGCGATCCCGGTCCCAGCCGAGCCCCGGGCATGGCAGCACCTTTCAAACACGACTCCTCTGAGGAGTCTCTTTGGTCAAAGGGAACTCAGATTCACAACTTAGAAGATGCAGCTCTTACAGTAAATCTTGTGGGGCATTTCTAAACGCTATGGTGCTGTTGGGCCTCCCTTCAGAGCATGAGTGCGATGCCCAGCAGGATGAGCTTTGCTAATTAACACGTGCCTGACAGGCTGTCACAGAATCCCTGGTGCCTGGGCAGTGTCACAGAGGAGAGACTTGTCAGCAGTGTGACAGTTCCTGCTGCTGCACCAGTGACCGGATGGACAGGGTGGTTCTATTTCTGAGGCAGAACTCTGTTCTTGGGAGATTTGGCTCCACAGTTCCTGTGCTGCTGCTCGGGTGTGGTGCTGCCAACTATGCGCCTCACCACAGCGTAGGAGAACTCCAGAATGCTTTGTGGAGTAATGCCAGTGATACAGTTTAAATGCTCCACAACCTGAAAAAAAGAAAAGATACAGCAGCTAAAGGCCGTCAGTTTACAGACTAACAAGAGTAACTGCTCCATGGGTGCATTTCACAGGGAGTTGTCCCATGAGATTGCTTCTCTACCTGCCAGTGAAACGTTGCCTGTGGAGTTTTGTTCTGGCTGTGAAGCACTGAAGGTGAGGATACTCACCAGTGCCAGCACATGCTGCACACAGAACTGCCCCATGCCCTCAGCTCTGACAGAGGCCCACGCGCTTTCTGCTGAAAAGACAGAGGTGTTCCCTCCCTCATACCACTCCCAGTGCAGCCCCACCCGTTTCCTTGCTGTGCTGAAACAGATAAACCACCTTGGCATTGTGTCCCCGTAGAGCCAACGTGTTCAGCAGCGACTGTACCTGCTCCCAGTGGTCAGGGCTCAGGATGAACACACCTGTACTGATGACTCCAACAGCCAAGAGCATGAAATCTTCCTTCACTGTTAAAAACTTGGCTCTGCAGAAGGAAAAGTGTGTTCAGGTGTAAAACGCTGCTTCACAGTTCTGCTGCTGCAGTTGTCAATGCCCAGGATATGTTGGCTTATTCAGGCCAACCAAAGCCCAACACCAGTAGCTGGAACTGACAGCGCAAGGCTGGACTTCAACAACCAGGTGAAACACTTTCCTTGCCTGTGAAGCAGCTGTGGAGAAGCATGTTGCTTTGAACTGGTGTATCAGAAACAATGACGAATGTCCCCCAAATTAGTTTGGTTTTTTTTTTTAACATACCCCAAAATGGCATAATGAGAGTTATGCTACTATTTATTAGCTTTTTTTAAGGGTTTTAATTCCAAAGGGTTATTTTAAGTCATTGTCAGGTAAGACCCTTACATCTGCAGTTTGCTTGGTGTGGAGTTTTCGATGGCAATCTTCAGCAAAGTGTCATAGATGGTCTCTCTGGTCAGGTAGCAGAAGTCCAGTAGCTCTACACACAGCTGGTGTAAGGGTTTTGCAGGAAGCAAGCAGCCGTTGTATCCTGGCAGAGATCACACCATCAGTCCCACATTTTGGGTCACTAAATTCAATCAGGAGTGTCAGGTACCATTATGGAGAGACAGAGAGTTCTGAGGACAACTGCCCTGTCTCTGAATGCCACAGGATCCCTGAGCCTCAATATAATTTCACTCTGAAATTCAGGCTGTCAGACCAGAGCCAAGAAAATGGTGAGTGATTGTAGGAAATGTGGCCTGGCACGAGGTTCACAGCCTTTAAACTCTTAATCTTTTACTGAATGAGTCATGACTGGCTGTCCAACAACATTCATCACATTCTACAAAGGACAAAGTTCTTATCTAAAAAGTGAAGCCCTGGACAATCTTAACAGTTCCATGTGCAAAAATCTGTAATATGAGACATTTTGGTTCAGATTGGCAGCAGCTCTATGACCCTACTAAAAAACTTCCTTCCCGTTCTCTCTGACTGATACTCTCACCTAGAACCTCCAGAAGCAATTCCACGTAGGCCAACGGAGTTGACACATTGATGTGGAAGTGCAGAGTGTTTAAAACAGCAAGCTCCGACTCCAGCAACTCCTGTTTAGTGTAGGAGTATTGTAAGGATTGCAGAAATTTTAAAGCTGTGTCATTGGTCACTCTCTGAAAAAAAAGAGACAAAATGTCTTCCAGGCAAATAAAGCACTTGGTAGGAACAAAGTGTCCTGTCACCTCTCTCCTCCTGCAGCTCACCCGCCTGTCCTTTGAGCTGGCATGAGAAATCCAGCTCTGACCTTTCCCACAGGTTTCCTCCACTCAATAAACCATCCCCAGGCAGGTGTGAACCCCTGTAGACACAAGATTTTTGGCAACCACAGGCCAAGATTTTCCTGCAGTTTTTCCCCCCAGCACTGGGAACAGAGCAAATTGTTACTGGATGAGTAGGAATTTGCCTGCCCTAAAGGGAATGTCATGTCCTTGGCATTTCATTATCACTACTGTCTTTCAAAAAGGAAATCTATTTTTAAGAGAGGTTCATACACTGCAGGTTTAAGCACACTGCTAAAGCAAGGGCAGGCTGAGCTGGCTTACGCTGTAGTGCAGGGAGAGCTTGCTCGCGAGCTGAACACACGACACGAGCCGCAGGACAAAGGTGTTGGCTATCTGATCCCTCACAGAGCTCCAGCTGCTCCTCTGCCCCTGGTCACGACCTTTAGCGTTCCTGCTGTTATCACACATCTGCTCTACCTGCTTGATCATGAACCTACAAAACCCACAATTGCTCAGAGAACGGTTCTGTCTGCTGAGGAAAAGGAAGAAAGGCAATTCCACTGATGCTTAAGACTATACACAGAATTTATAATTTGGATTAAAGGAATGAAGAGGCAAAGCCCTCAACACGCACATTAGTCATGTGTGGTTTGTGTGAGGGGGACAGAGTGGGACAGGGCACGGGCACTACAACCACATCAGAGAATGGGAAATGCTGTTCAGGACTCTTATTACCTTTCAAGTAACTCCACTGCGTGGTACCGTGTCGATTGGTCCAAGCGCCATTTTTCAGACAGAAGGAATATAAATTCTACAAAAAGCACAGCAGTCACTCATTTCAGTCTCCTGAAGCTCACTGTACAGCTGTCACCTGCCCCAGGAGCTGCTGTAGCTAAGCCTCACCCACGATCCGTGTCTCTTTGAAGTACCCAGCCTGCTCCGGCAGCTCACTCAAGTACTGCTCGTTCTCCGTGGCCAAGTGGATCAGTGTGTCCTCAATAATTTCAGGAGCAACCCCACTGAACATGGGGCCTGAGTCACGGCCCCGGGGTTCCAATGGCACCTGAGACCCCATTTAGCGGGTCAGGGCCGAAGCCGTAAGGACAATGATTTCACCAGCCCCACAGGGACAGACCGCGACAGGGCTCCTCCAGCTCCTCCCGGCCGCCTGAAGACCGCACGGGGAGGGGACGGCCCCTCGGTGGCAGTTGGCGGGGAAGGGGCGGGGGCTCG
>NW_008235742.1:1427741-1428560 GCF_000691975.1 Corvus brachyrhynchos | reverse complement strand
GAGAAGCCCCGGGGGGCTCCCCACGGGCAGGGCCCCCCCGCGGGCAGACCCCGCCCTGGGGCCTCTGCCGGGGCCGTGCCCATGGGAGGGACAGGGACACCCGGCTCCCGCCACTCCCCACAATAAATCCTCTCACTGGAGACCGAGTCAGTGCCCGTTGTCAAGAATGTCTTGGGTTGAGCCCAGCTCAAGATCTTGCCCCGCTCAAGGGCTGCTGAGGGGGGATTTTCTGTTCTGCTCTCTATCATCACGCAGTGAGGCATGCAGCCACGGGTCCTGCCCGACAGACACACACACAGACACAGTTTGTATTCAATCCATGTTTATGAAAACACTTTCCAAACACCAGTTCATAACAAAGTGCTCCCGGATCCTGCTGCTCCTGGTGCTGCAGCAGACAGGGCCACAGGGCACTCAAGCCACTCTGCAGGGTGGGCAGGCTCTGGTGCAAGGCTGAGCTGGCGGGGGACAAGCCGGGGTTCCTCAGGGCGGGCTCAGCTCCTTCCATCCACGAGGGGTGGAGACACCTGGCACCTGTCTTCCAGCAAAGAGCACCTGTGGGACAGGCCTGCAAAAGGCCAGCACTCCTGCTCCTGCGAAGCCCACGGCTGCCCTGCTGCAGGCCACAGCCAAGGGGAGCGGGGAGTCCAGGTTCTCCAGGGCTGGCACTGCCCTCCGGGAGGTGCAGGAGCTCTGCCCATCCTGGGGATGCAGGCACTTGGATGAGGTAGTTCATGGAGTCAGTCTTGGCCAGCCAGCTACTGGGGAGAGAAGCAGCCGTGAGCCGGGAGTGCCGCGGGGGCAGCTGGGAAGGCCCGG
>NW_008235742.1:1424400-1427591 GCF_000691975.1 Corvus brachyrhynchos | reverse complement strand
CCCTTTTGCGCCGCGCGCCCCGGGCGGTCGGGTGCCGCTGCCGCTCAGCGAGTTACGGCGCATGCTGCCTGCAGGGACAGCGGCCCTGAGTGAGGGCACGGGCCTGTGCGACACCCAGCCCGGGGGTCCCCGTCCTGCGGCCCCCGCCCAGCCCGGGGGCCCTGCGGGGAGTGGGGAGCGGGGCCGGCACCTGCGGGCTGCGCCAGCTCCAGGCGCTGCAGGCTGTTGCGACGGGAGGGGTTAAAGCTGCCCTTGGAGAGGCGGCGCTGGCGGCTTGACAGCATCGCAGCGGGCGAGACAATGCCTGGCGGTGGCTGCTTCCCCATCCGCAGGTACAGCTCCTCGATCTCCTTCTTCTGGGCGCTCTGCAGCAGCTGCACCTCAGCCAGGTGCCTGGGGAGAAGACAGGGGCTGGCAGTGGGGCCTCGGGGAAGGGACAGCGAACACGCACGCGGGCTGGGTGGGAAGACCTGTCACCTCCCAGATGCAGCCCACCCCCCTGCTCACTTCTGTCGCAGGTTCTGCAGCTCCTCCCAGATCTCCTCGTCTTCACTCTCAGTGTCATCACTGCTCACATAGGACAAACTGCGAGAGTAGCTCAGCCACACCTGGCTCAGCATGGCCTGCGGAACGTTTTCTGTGCTCTCTTCCCCAGGGCCCTCCCGGTCGCTCCCCACTGGTGCCACAGGCACCGTGCCCCCCTCGGCTGACACCTCCTCAGCCTTGGGGTCCTGCTCCGCTGCCTCCAGCACCACATCCAAGTCACTGCTTGAGCTGTGGCCTGTGTCAGGGACCACGGGTGGCGGGGGGCCCCAGCTCCGTGCTGTGCTGCTCCCCGTCACTGCTGCCCAGCACTGGAGAGGTCACAGCCAGGTCCTTGGCTGGCATCACCTGGAACCGGCCCAGGACCTGGGGCTTGGTTTCTGCTGGGGACAGGGGCAGCTGGTGGGGTTCAGGGCACATGGGCTGGCCGGGGCATTGCGGTGCCCTGGCACAGGCACGGCTGCGCAGCACAGCACTGGCCCTGCCCCACCTTACCTTCATTGATGGGCGAGAGCTGGGCCTTGGGCACGCTGGGGGCTGGTGCCTCCGAGATGATCAGAGAGTGGCTGGGCTTGGGGGCACTGGGCAGCACCTGTGGGCACCTGGGCACCACCAGCAGCCCCACCCCAGTCCTCCTGTCCTCTCCTCCCCCTGCTGCTTCTGTGCCCTGGGATTTGCCGCCCACTCAGCCCTCTCTGCATCCCAGTGGCTCCCCAAGCCACGAGGCTCCATCCCATCCCAGGGCAGCATCTGCAGCAACCACCCAGCCCTCCTGACACTGAGCTCCACCTCGAGCAGCCCTGGGCAGCCCTTGCACACCCACACTCACCGTGCTGCCCTCTGGACTCCCAGATGTGGATGTGCTCAGCAACTGCAGAGGACTCCCCATGGGCTCTCTGCTTGTGGGGCACACTGGGGCTGGTGTTGAGGGAAGGGAGGATATGGGACCCCCGGCAGTGGGGACATCAGATCCCACTGGCTCCAGGGTCCCACTGCCAGGTGGGACTGGCTTGTCTCTGCTGGTGGGGTCAGGGTAGACAAAGCGTGGGGCACCCAGGACAAGACTCTGTGGCCGTGGCAGCATTGGTGGGTAGAGGTGCCCGCCTGAGCTGGCAATGGAGGAGACAGTGTGGGCCACGGTCATCACTGCCAGGGAGAAGACATTGGCCAGGGACAAGAGGGGGGCAGTGGGGGACAAGGGTGTGCTGGTCACAGGGGGGCTCAGGGGACTGCTGGGCTCATAGGGGACAGGGGATGTGGGGAGAGGCTGTGGGGACAGGAGGGCTTGGGGCAGGGCTGGGGGAACAGGCCCCCCTGGGGTCCTTGGGGGGGTCAGTGGGAGTGCTGGTGATGATGTCAGCCAGGCAGGAGTCATCGAGACGAGAGGCCAGGTCTGGGCTGAGCCTGCAGAGAGGGAAGCATCAGGAGCAGCCCCCAAGGGCTGTCTCAGACCCCATGGCCAGGCACCCCGGAGCCTCAAGCCAGCGAGCAGCTGGCAGCCCCAGTGCAATGACCATGCCCATGCTGCCAGCGCTGGTACCTGTGGGGGACCCCAGGGGTGCCGGGGCTGCCAGCGGCTCCGCAGGACTGGCCAGGTTGGTCTCCGATGGGGAGCGGCTCAGCAACGGCAGGACAGGGGACTGGACAGGGAGGCTGGGACTGGTGCAGCTCAGGTCTGTGGCATAGGGGTGACAGCCAGGCTCAGCTGGGGCAGGACATGTCCTTTGAGACCCTCTGGGCTTGGCTGAGGCCATCACCTGCCCTGCATGGGGCCTGGGGGAGACAGGAAGGGCCTGCACAGGGGCACAGACGTACCACTGAGTGAGGATGAGGAGGAGATGGAGCGTGAGAGCCCCTGCAGCTGCAGGTCCACCTGCGAGAAGGATGAGCTGAGCCCAGCACTGGGGCAGAGGCCCCAGCCAGGCTGTGCCAAGCCCCCGCTGGGCCCCACCACCTGTGGGGACAGGAGCTGGAGACTCTTCTGGGCTGGGGAGCACCTTGACTTGTCACAGGAGTGGGCAAGTGACCGCAGGAGGACCCTGCACCCCAGCCCCCTCCCCCTGGACTCCCTGGGGCCAGGCAGCACCCCAAGCCATGCTCAGCATCAGCAGCTTCCCCAGCACTGGCAGGGCCAGGCTGGCACTCACGGGGCTGCCCACAGCACTCTCAGCCTCGGGGCCCTTGGGCAGCTCGGTGCTGCTGCGCCCATCCTTGCGAAGCAGGGTCTCCACGCGGTGGATGATGTCCCGGATGCGGTTGATGAAACTGTCCCGCTCCGACTTGAGGATGAACTCATTGTGGACCTGAGGGTGGAGGGGCCGGTCAGCACCCAGCACGGCCAGGCAGACCCCACCTTCACCCTCACCCTGCTCTCACCATGGCGGCTGCAATTTCCTCCGGGTTGTCTCCATCCAGGTCGAACTTGAAGGTCACCATCTTGTTGTTGTAGGTCTGCAGCTGGCACTCCACCACTCGGTCGCTCTTGTCGGAGATCTGTGGGCAGCAGGGCTGGCTCAGCCCAGGAGAACCCGCCTGGCACCCGCCTGGCACCCGCCTGGCACCTGTGGCACTCACGTTGGTGATGCGCAGCCTGGAGCGGGCTCGGCGCCGCAGCAGCTTCCCCGAGGCTCGCCTTGGGGGGGCGGTGG
>NW_008235742.1:1421798-1424202 GCF_000691975.1 Corvus brachyrhynchos | reverse complement strand
CCCCCCGCCCGCCCGCGGGGCCCTGCTCACCGTGGGGAAGCAGCGCACAGGCCGGGTGGGCCGTGGGCTGGTGGGCTCCACTGCCACAAAGCTGCGAGGGGCCAGGTCCGGGGAGTCCAGGAAGCCGGAGGAGCTCAGGTACCCATCCGTCTCACAGTCGGCTGCGGAGGAGTGCTGGCATGAACCGAAGCAAATCCCTTCCCTGGCTGGGCACCTGGGAAAGGGCTGTGGGGCTGGGAGAAGGGGACGGACCCCCCACCCACCTCCCGCCCCAGGTCCCCTGCTGCCCACCCGGCTGTTGCTCCCTTGGTGCCTACGCACAGGTGGCTGAGGAGTAGCTGGTGTGCCGGTAGGTAAAGTGCTGGTGCTGGTCAGCTTCGGGCTCCTCAGGCTCCAGGGGGAAGGTGCTGCTGAAGACGGAGTCCCCAGAGCCAGGGGTGGCCAGGGCAGGCGTGGGGGGACGCGGGGGCAGGTCCCCCGCAGCAGCAGGACACCTGGCTGCTGCTCTGGCTCTGCGGGTGATGGCGCGTCCTGGGCGCGCTTCAGCTTCTCCCGCTTGCGCTTGATGGCGACCACACGGTCCCGCACAGCCTTGGCCACCAGCTTGTAGTCGGCCTCACAGACAAAGCCCAGCACCACCTACACAGGAGGGAGCTCGTCACTTCGGGGAGTAGGGGCCCCACAGCACCCAGGGCTCCCCCATCTCTGTACCCACCATCTCCTGAGCCACCTCCTCTGCCACATCCTTGTAGAGCTCAAAGAGGAACTCGATGGCGTTGTTGTCCTTGTACTTGCCGTGCAGCTTCTTTGTGTCATCCATGCGCAGCCAGAGCTTGAGCCCAGACTTGACTCCGTCATCCTCCTCAGCCAGCTCCACATGCACCCCTGTGTCCTCCTGGAAGAAGGAATGCTCCAGCAGGTCCTGGATGGTGTACCTGCAGAGGGCACAGCTCAGCGCAGGCTCGGAGCCAGGGGGGACCCTGCCACCCAGGCCCCGCTCTGCCCCCACCTCTCGTTCTTGTCCATGCGGATGCAGCCCTCGATAATCTCCTTCAGCTCTGGCACCTTCACCTTGTAGAAGCTGCTGGGCTTCAGGCCCTGGGGGTAACGAGAGTGAGCACCTCCTGTGCCAACCCACCACAGCATGGGGCTCCCAGGGCCCAGGGATGAACCAGCCCAGGGCCCCACGAGCTCTGCATGGCTCCTGTGGCCAGGCCACGTGTGCCTGCATGGGCCAGGACGCCCCAGGGCTCTGAGTTTCCACCCCAGCAGGCAGGAGCTGGCAGGAGCCAGCCATGACCGGTCAGGGCAGCTGCAGTGCCCCAGGCCAGCGTGGCTGAGCAGACGTGCTCCCGTTCCACCCCATTAACACACTGGCAGTGGCTGGTGCAGAGCCAGGGATGTGGGGTCTGGCCAAGCCATGGCCCCACCACCCACAGCTCCATGCCCTGCCAGAGCAACCCCTCACCGCCCAGGCTATCTTTAGCCACTCACACAGCCTGCACAGTGACACATTTTGACAGCAGCAAGGCCTGACAGCTCCAGCTGACCATCCCCCCAGCCCCCTGTCCTGGCTCCTGTGGGATCAGCCAGCAGCATCACCCACAGCTGGGACCAGGCCTCACCGAGGTGACCTTGCGGTAGATCTGGGCGGCGTTCTGGCACTCAGAGTAGGGGTACTCCGAGGTGGCCATCTCCAGCATGCACATCCCAAAGGCGTAGACATCCACTGCCTCATCGTACTTCTCCTCATACATCTCTGGCGCCATGAACTCGGGGGTGCCTGCAGGCAGCAGGAGAGCTCAGCACCCCTGGGACCCCCACCCCCTGCAGCCCCCACAGCTCCCACGAGCCCGGCCCCACCTATGACACTCTTGGCAAAGGAGGCTCGCTTGAGCGTGGCCAGGCCCAAGTCGCCAATCTTGACAGAGCCCGTGGGGCCCGTGATGAAGATGTTGTCACACTTGAGGTCACGGTGGATGATGGGGGGCGAGCGAGTGTGCAGGAAGTGCAGACCCTTGAGGATCTGCCGGCTCCAGCGCTGCAGCACCTTCAGCTTCATCTCTTTAAACCGCTTCAAATACCTGCCAGGGACCAACGGGGCTCAGACCTGTGGGGCTCAGACTCGTGCCCCAGCCTTGGCTCCAGCCCACCCTCCTCCTGTTGCCATGCCAAGCCCATCCGGACTCGATGCCCACACAGGGCAAGCAACAAAGAGCCTCTCGGCAGGGACCCTGTTCCCTCCCCTACACGCCCCAATCACGTTTTCAGGGTGCCGGACGTCATGAGTTCTGTGACCAGCACGATGCAGATCTGGCCTTTGATAGTTGACTTCCAGGAGTCGTAGAAGCGGACAATGTTGGGATGCTGCAGCCCCTTCAGCATCTCCACCTCCTCACTGAAC
>NW_008235742.1:1416712-1421787 GCF_000691975.1 Corvus brachyrhynchos | reverse complement strand
TGCGAGAGCTCCCGCGTCTGTGGGAGCCAGTGAGGGTGTGAGGGGGGCACACGGGGTCCTGCCGAGCACAGGGGGCTGCCCTGGCTACAAAAGACCCTCACGTCCCATTCCCCACTCCCTACAGGCAAGACAGAGGAGGCTTCTGTGGCCCCGGTGCAGAGCTGGGGTCAGACCTGCTGTGCCCCAGCACCGTGGCTCACACATGTCTGGGGCTGCCCTGCACTGTGGTCCCCCACCTGCCCACCACTCTGGGTGGGTGCACGACAGACGGGGCACCAAGGAACCCCTGCAGTTCTCCACTGCCTTGTGCTGGGACCACCCGTCCCCCCTCCCCTCACTCAGCCCCCAGCTGGAGCCCACCACCCTGCCTCAGGGCAGGGAACCCTAGCCTGCAGCTGGAGGGGATGTGTGGGGTCTCTGCAGAGCTGCTGCCATCCTGCCCTGTGCAGACCCGATGGCCGTGGCTCTTGTGCCCCCACCAGGGCAGCACCAGCCCTGGGCTCTGTGTGGCCGGGTGCTGGGCCAGCCTCAATGAGGCCTTTGTTGGGGAAAGCAGGCAGGGGGAGGCTCCAGCCAGAGTTTTTCCATGTTTCTCCTGCTCGAGTTAATTAAAGTAGAAACACAAGCCGAGGGTGCTGACTGCAGCTGGGGCAGGGGCCAGCGGAGGGGACAGCCCCCTCATCCTGAAGGGGCACAGCCCCAGGGTGCAGGAAGAGGGGAGCTGACTGGCCAGAGCTAGAGGAGCCGGGTCCAGCCCCCAGTGGGGCAGCTGCGAGTGCTCAGCCCTGGGCAGAAGCAGGAGCAGTGATAACTCCACCACTGCCTGGGGTCCCAAGGAGCTCAGCCTGGGGGCCTCAAGCTGGGACCCCTGCCCAGCCCACATTCAGAGGCCAAGGAAACTGGAGCTGCCCCAGAGCTCCCACCACCAGTGCTGCCAGAGCTGTGCTTGGCCAGTGGCCACCATCCATCAACCCCGTCAGCTTTCGTAATATTTTTATTGCATCACAGGCGGCCCCATGGCTTGGCTGGAGCTGCTCCATAATCCCCCCACATTTAATACATGCTCAGGGACAGGCTCAGCCCAGACGAGAACCTGAGCCTGCTGCCACGGGATGAATGGGACCTTTCATATGCGAGGAGGAAAACAGCACCCGAACCCCAGCATGGCCAGCAGCACACACCGGCTGTCCTGCCCAGTGCCACGGCCACCGCCACCCCTCTGGCCCCCTCCTCCTCACCAAGAGGTGTCCAGAGGCCTCACTGCACCCCAAAAACCTGCAAGGGCATGAGGAAGCTGACACTGGCTGTGAACTGGGGCAGGTGGGGACTCATGGGTGGCCACGGCTCTCCCAGCTCAGCGAGAGTGGACCCCAACCGGAGCAGTTGTGCCAGCGCAGCCCTCACTGTGCCATGCCCAATTCCAGGCAGAACCCCAGCACAAGGCCACCTCTCCCAGAGTGCCTGGAGTAAGGTCTGGGGGAGCCAAGCATGCCCCCCTGAGCCTGTGCCAGGACTGCTGGGCTCGCTTGGCACTGTTCCTTCCTCATGACCAAAGTGGCAGCAGCTCCCACTCCTGTGCGTGCTGATACTCTCCCCATTGAGTGTGGGCACCAGAGCCCAGCCTGGCCATAGCCTGGCAGGAGGAGCACCACGAAGGGCAGGGCAGACAGTGCTGCCAGCACAGACACACCACACAGCATGGGCACACCATGTCCTCTCCTAACAGCATCAGCACAGGGCGGAGGAGGACGCTGGGGATGGTGGCATGGGGACAGTGAGGAGCTGGGTGGCAATGGTCCAGCCCATCCTGTGAGCCAGGAGCTGGCTGCCGAGGAGCCCAGCGCAGCCAACACCAGGATCTGAGGCCAGTGCAGGAGGAGGGAGGGTGGGGCCGAGTGGCCGAGGACGGCTGTTGCCTCTGCAGCAGGAGGCTGTCCCCAGCTTGGCAGCGCTGGTGCTCAGGGCACTCTGCAGCGCTCACAGGGCTCTCCCACTCCCACAGCCCTCAAGGGCCCTGGCTCTGCACTGACACTTGCACTCTGGAGGGGCATTCAGACCAACACCACGGTGGGGCACAGAGCCAGTGCTGGACAGTGCCCAGCACTCTCCCTCCAGCCACGTCCACAGCCACAGGGCGGTCCTGAGCCCCTCGCAGAGGAGCCAGCTCTATGTCAGCAGTGGATGCCAGCGCCTCACTGCTCTCCCTGTGGGTCTGCCCCGCCGAGCAGGAGCTTGTGCGTGCTCACAGCCATGTGAGCACACACTCAAGGTGCCCTGCAGCCCCGGGGCTGCTGGCTAAGGTTACCTGCCCAACCTGGGTGCCAGAGCCAGGGGAGGCACAGCAGTGCCTGCTGCCCAGAATGCTTTTGCCCACTGGGGAACCCCAAGGGGTTCCACAGGAAAATCGCACAGTTAGGTATTTACAGCCCGACCCCGCTCTGGGCCTCTGGCTTCCTCCCTGCTTCCTCTTTCCCCACTGCCCGCAGCACCTACGACAGAAATAGTGCCAGGCTAAAGCTGGAAAGCACAAACAGTGGGGCTGTGGACATGGGCGGGAGGCACAGACAGACGCTGCGTTCAGGAGAGGGGACAGGGATGGGCAGGTCCCCAGAGGGGTCTCACAGGAAGACAGAAGACAGGCAAAACCAGGCTCCAGTTCGCCAGGCTCTGTGGAGGGAAGGACAGGCGAGGACAGAAGAGAGAGCTGGGATTTGGGATTGGGATCCGTCACAGCAGCTGAACCAGGTTCTCTGGTGCAGAACAGGTCAGGCCTGAGGTTAAGTATTCATTTGGAATTGAAAGGCAATAGAAGGAGAACTGTGAAATGCACAGGACAAAGCTATTTTTAAAATGGCAGAACCACAACCATTTTTATTTGTGGTTCCAAATCCTGGATTTGTGTCACAGTGTCCAATTCTTTGCATGATTGCTGAAAAACAAACTTCTAAATGTCTGCATCTGTGCTCTTAGCCCCTTGTGGGACACAGATTTGGGTACAAGAGACACTGGATAAAGAGCAGTCAGTGGAACAGAGCCAAATCTTGGGTGGGGAGGGGAGAGGGCTGGGGCAGAGGGGTTGCAGGGGCAGGCACCAGGGTGGCATGGGGTGGGAGCAGGGCTGGGGCTGCCCACAGGGACCTGGCTGAGCTCCCATAGGAGGGGGTGGGCCAAGAGGAGTCAGGTCTGCCAGGTCTTCCAACACCATGGGATGCTCACAGGAGGGTCCCTGGCAGGAGCTCAGCCTGGACGCCAGCCTCTCCACACCCAGCACCAGGGGACAAGTGAGCGCCTCCCGCCACTCCTGCCTGGCCGGCTCGCAGAACCAGCAAGGGGGCCAGCACGTGCCTGCTGGACTGGGGCACAGCAGCATTTTGCTTCCCAACTCCCTTTCCCCCCCCCACCTGAGACGGTGCAGCCTCATCCCCTCGGCAGCCCCTCGCAAGACACCAGCACTGCCTGCACACAGCCCCGGGGACGAGCAGCGGGGCAGGGAACGAGACACGTGCCAGCCCTGCTGTGCAGGGGAGCTGGGGCACAGCTGTGACATGGGGCTGAGACCCACAGGGAGGGACACGAAGCCAGCTGAGTGGGAAGCACTGGGGACAGCTGACTCATCCAGAGAAGGTCCTGGACTCGCCAAGGAGAGCCTGTTCCAGTCAGGGGTTGCCACCTGAAGGGACACAGGACTCAATGGGGTTCAGGGGTATTTGGATGGAGCTGTGGGGCCATGAGGGCAGGAGAACTGAGGTGGCTCTGAACTGAGCTCTCACAACTGAAGTAATTGTGCAACCCTTGGGATGGGGGAAAAAACTTCACCTTCCTCACTAAGAGGCCACAGTCAGCCCCTCTAGAAAGCACCCACCACTCTCTCAGGATCTCTTCTTGCTCTGCTCGGCTGCAGCCACCCCAAGGACCCAGCCCAGGCAGCTGAAACTGCAACTGCACTGAGCTTTTAGGAACAAGACAACAAACTCGCAAGACATGGTTTTCTGTGTCAACAAGGACTTGGACCTTCCCACCACAGCAGCCATCCCAGGGCCAGGAACCTGTGGGAGACTTTGGACTTAACCAAAGCCCCTCCCAGGGCTCCAAGGAGAAAAGGTAGACCCACAGAACGGATCTCCCCGTGCACCTCCATGGACAAGATCAGGCTCATCAAAAGCACTTGAATGGGGCAAAGGCATTGCGGAGGCAGCACCATCACCACTGCTCTCAGCATCCTGCTGTCAGGCTGCAGGGCAGCCAAGGAGATGGAGGAGTGTGGCAGCAGAGAGGAGATGGGGACGCTCCTCAGAGAGCTGGAACCAGAGGTCCAGCTGCTCCCAGTAGAGAGCCCCTGGCAGCATCACAGAAACCACACACAGGTGACCATGTACGTTACTTCAGCCAAGGTCAAGCAGGCAGAGAGCACAAGGTCGTGTCGTACCCTGCTCCCGGCTGACAGCCAGCCCCAGCTCGCTGCAGGCACGCGCCCCAGAGCACACCAAGGGCTATCAGAGCAAACCTAGGAGCCAGCTCCAGCACAAGCACAGGCATGCATGCAGAGAGGGCACTGCTGCCCTCGCTGCCCTCCTGGAGGGAAAGCTGTGAGCTGGTGAGCGTCAGAAAGACAGTGGGATGCTCAGCCCCGGATGCACCTGTAAAGTGCCAGAGCAGGGACTGGCATCAAGAACTTGGGCACCCTGGCATGCTCCACAGTGCAGGAAGAAAGAAAGCAAATGGAAAACAGCACGTGATGAGCAGGAGGGCCAGGAGCGGCGGCACTAAACAGGAGTCTGGGTCCGGGCCAGGAGACCCACGAGGCACCGAGGCACTGGCAGTGATGAGCACAGTGCAAGGCAGCGAGGGGAGCCCGCACCCAGCTGCAGGTCCCTGCCCTGCCCTGCTGCTGTGGCCCGACTGCAGCGGGGCGCCACAGTGACTGGCAGAGGAGGAGATTCGAGGGTGCCTGCCCTCGCCGGCACAGGCTCCAGCCCGGGGAAGTGCCCCGCGGGTCTCACACAGCACCCAGGCAGGCAGCAGTGGGCAGCGGGCTCAGGGGCGGGGAGGGCTGCACACGGCCGGGGAAACGGACA
>NW_008235742.1:1411656-1415931 GCF_000691975.1 Corvus brachyrhynchos | reverse complement strand
CCCGCCGGGGGTCCCCCCCTGGCGCCCGCCCGGATCCGCGCTGCCGTGGCTGCTCCAGGGGCTCCTTGCTCTCCCCTCCCCGCAGGACAGCCCCTTCCCTGCCGCCGCCCCCCTGGCGCTACGGGGCTGCTGTGACTGACGCGTCCGGAGCCGGGACGTAGGAACGTCCCTGGTTTAAACATTTCCTTGGAGTTTCTGACTCTGGTCCTGGAGCAGCGTGTCCTAGAGCAGCCGAGTCCCACTGCCCGGACGCGGGTTCCCCCTCACGCTGCCCCAGACAATCCCGCTCGGGTTCACTACGGTCCGAAATCCTGAAATCAGGGTCACGCAAATAGGAAGAGTCGAAGGTGTGTGTCAGCCCCGCGGGAGCCAACAGCCGGACAAGAGCGTGTTGTCTCTCCAGGCTGAAGGAGAAGGTTGTTCTGCCGGTGAGGCTGTTTACACAAAACACAAAGCAATTGAGGCCACCGCTAATTTCTTTTCCCTGAGGTCAGATTGTTTCTACTCAATGATACCGGAAACATTAAGGAGTGGATCGACAAGGGAACACAGTCATGGTGTCCTAAACGCCAGCCTGGCACCCGCAGGGTGACGCAGGGTGACTGGGGCTGCTGACCTGCAGTTCGGCTGTGGCCACGTCCCGCACAGCTGCTCCCCACAAATCCCCACCAGCAAGAGGAAGGGAGAAGCATTTAATGAAATCAATGAAATTCCTACAAAAGCCCTGGCCTACCTGTGTCACACTGCTGATCTCTGCTCTGCTACCCCACCCGACCCAGCTCTTCCTGCCCGAAGCTTCCTCTCCAGCACCAGAGGAGCCAGGTACCCCCTTCTCAACAAGGAGTTTGACCGATGCCTCCCTGCCAGGACCTGCTTGTGCAATACTGGCTGGTGAGCAGGGAGCAGCAACCACATCCCCGCTCAGCCCTGCACTCCTTGGAGCACGTGAGGGGCACAGTCTCAGGTGAACAACCAGCACTGGCAGAACACCGTGTCCAGCACCGGCCCCCGCAGGGCTCTGCCTGCTGCTGGGGCACTGGCTGCCCAGAGCCACTGGAGCCAAAAGGCCAAAACTGACAGGCCACGGGTGCGGTGCTTGCACTGGCCCGGCCACGCGTGACTCTCGGGTTGTAAGATGCAACATGGTTTGACTCAGCTCTGTTAAACAACGCTCTTTGTTCAGGTGAGCCTTGCTCAGAACCTGCCCACTTCTCAGCATCGCCAGAAAGGGGGGAGGGATGCTGCCCAAGGCCCTGCAGGCTGACTCTGTGGCTGCCCCCACACAGGGGTCCCTGCCAGGGCCCATGCACTGCCCAGGCCCAGGAACACAGCCCAGGCTGGCAGGGAGCCTCAGCTCTCCAACAAGAGACACAGAGCCAGGTAGGGATCTCAGCTCAGTCCCTGGCAGGCTCATGTCTCCTTATCAAGGGTTTTCATCGTGAAACAAGATGCCTTGGAAGATCCCAGAGGAGCAGGGGAGTATCCCAGTCCAGTGAGGCCCCTGCAGACAGGAGAGGAAATTAGGGGTGAAGCTTGCTCCAACTGCTGCCCTCCCACACCTCTCTTGTGAGTGGTCTGAGAAATTCCCTAAATGATCCCCCCAAATGCCACTCCACACCAGAACTTGGTAGAGGGGAGGCAGCTCGGGCAGGGGAATAGGTCCTCTCCTGTTCCCAATCTGCAGCCAGCCTGGCCTGAAACCAAAAGGCTTCTGTTCCACAATAGGCGCCCACTGCAGCTCCCCAGCGTTATCAGGGTGACATTTCTGGGCTGCAGGTGCCAGTGCCAGCCTTCACTTTGAGGAACCGCCACAATCAGGGAACATAACCCATTTCTCGCCTACATTTGGCTGCCAGAAAGAATACAGGGGACTGTGTAATCACTTCCCTCAGAATTAGATCATGAATCAAAGCCCTGCTCAGCTCCAGGCTCCGCCAAGCCCTGCCAGGAATTGTCCATTCTGATCCCGGAGCTCGGGGCAGGATCACAGAGGGGCCAGGATGGGTCTGGACAAAGGGGGATGCACAGCTGGGGCAGCACAGCACAGGGTGCCTGTCCCAGGAGGGGTCCAGGGACCCCCAGGTCTTGTTCCACAGCTGGCTTCACCACCCCATACTCATGGGAGCTCCGTGGTGTCTCTCAACTCACATGAGTTCAGGGAGGCAAAGACGGCACCCAAACCTCAGCTGTGGCTGTAACCCTGGGCAGATCACTGCAAGGATTTCCTCAGCCCAGAGGCACAGATGGGACCCACCTGCACGTTTATCCCAACATATAAATTTATCAAACTGAAACAGTTCTTGCTCCTAAGCAGCTGCATTAAATAAAACATCTCTCGGAATTTTTCCTCCCTGACCAGTGGGATCCGAGTGTGCCTCGCCTGATAGTGCCTTATCTTGGCACCAGCCCCTCTGAGCTCTGCCTCGCCCTGGCCAGCGAGCCCTAATCACCACGGCCAGACGTGGCAAGGGCCTCTGAGGGGCCACAGGCTGGAGGACGGGGCTGCGCCAGCCCCCCCGAAACCACCCTGAGCCACCTCCTCCAGCTCCTCAGAGCTGCGTGGCTGGGCTGGGCAGCACCTCCACAGAGGGACATCTGCTCCCTCCAGGGCAGCAGCACCAGCTGCCAGGACCCATCCCACAGCCTCAGCAGTGACACCTCGCTGCAGTGGCACTGCCCAGCCCGGGGAAGCTGGTCCCACAGGGCCCTCACAGGCACGGCTGGATGCGGCCTCTGGTAACCAGCCCAGAGGGTGTGGAAAAGGAATTTTACACCACATCCATTCTGCAGAGGGGACATACTCTTCCTCCTCCTCCTCCTCCTTCCCCCCCTCACTGAGTAAGCAACTAAATAGGAAGCTGAAAAAGAGACGGGAATTGCTGCCAGGAGTGCCTTGGAATGAAAAGCTGGTTTTAGGCTTATCTAATGTCACATCAGCCATTTCCTAAGAAGGGAGCAAATTTAATTAAGAACACAGACTCCCTCAAGGACAGCCAGGTTACATATGGCACTCCCAGCTTGGAACACAGTGCTGGGAGGTCAGCATCGTGCACACAGGCAGCAAGAACAGACACTCCGGGCCCGGCTGCTGAAGGCTCATTGTTTGGGATCAAATGCAGGAGCCTTCAGGCACAGCACCCCAGCTCTCTGCAGGGGTACAAGAGCAGCAGAGCAGACAGAGCAACCATGGAAGGAAGGGGCAATGTGGGTGGCATGGGGAGGAAAGAGGAGGCAGATCCTGAACACTGAAACAAACCCAGGGCAGACACTTGGTAGCATATGAATCCTATACAGAGATCTTGGTGGCTGCAGACATGAGGGAGGATCCCTGATGGAGCAGTGAGTTTGGGGCTGGGCAGAGCCTGTGCCCATTGTGGGGACAGAGGCACTGCGGGGCTCATGGCACATGCTGTGGCACAGCCTTTGCTGCTGGGCTTCCTCAGCACCGTCAGTGCACAGCAGGACCATGACAGAGCTGTAGGGATGATGGTCAGAAAGGAGACCACACCAGCCCACTGTGTCAGGGACTTATCACAAGCACTGCTGGTGCCTTTCTTCAGCAGAGAAGTGCTGGCACTCAGGAATTCCTCCACAGCACTGCTGGGCCTGGCACGGAGAGCAAGCCTGGGCTCCAGCCACAGCTCCAGAGCAACGTGCCCACACCAGGGCAGCACATCCCACCAAGTTCAGGTCAATGGTCTCCTGCTACAAAACAAATTTTTAAATTTCACAGCCCCTAGACTCCAGCATCTCACCTACACTGAGAATTCCTCAATGCTGACATCAGCTGCCAGCACAGCTGAGCCAGTGCCAGGTTATCCCCAAGGACAGGGAATGCCAGACACACTGCTCAGGGGCAGACAGTGGCAGCCTGTGGGGTGCAAGCACCATCTGCTCCGCTGGACCCCCAGAATGACCACGTTGGTCTGACCACGTTGGTCTGACCAGAGGTCACTCCAGCGCTGCCCCCAACCTCTGCCAGCGACATGCACAGAACAATCAGGGGAAGGTGATCCTGCCCCAGCACAGCCATCTGCTTCCCCAGGACTGACAGGGTCAGGGACTGTACCTGGGCCACACTTTCTGACAAGCTGGGAACTTTGTTATCAGCACTGAGAGCCTAAAGCTGAGTCATCCCTCTCCCAGCCACGGTGGTACAGAGCTTACCCCATCACCTCTGCACACACCCAGGGGCTTCCAGCAGGCTGCACATGCAAAATTAAAGTAAATGTTGTCCTGAGAAGGACAGCGAGGACCCCCACAGGCCACAACTCT
>NW_008235742.1:1409438-1411608 GCF_000691975.1 Corvus brachyrhynchos | reverse complement strand
ATTCCTCTGGGGCAGCAAGGAAATATGACTGAAGGGCAAAAATCTGGTACAGTGCTCTGTTTTGTTTCTGATGGAAAAATAAAGATAGATGAAAACACCCAGGCTGCTCTATAAATACATCTCATTTTAATCACCTGAAATTAGTTCTCTGGCTTCCCCCAGCCTGCTTGGCAGCAAGTGCATTTCCTTCTGCCACTGAGGGCTTCCACAGCGTAGCAATAACGGCCAGTCCCCTGCTCCTGCCTCACCCCCTGGCACCACAGCAGGACTGCAGGACCCAGGCACGTGGCTGGCAGGGATACAGGGGGGCCCTTTGAGGCCAAGCTTGACCAGCCAGCTGGGACTGCTTCGAGGCCATCACAGGAACAGGGACCAGCTGCAGCCCCCAGTTTCACTTCTGGGCGGTCCCTCTCAGAACTGCCTAGAGCAGCTTTAGCCTCTCAAACACATCAACAAGGAGAACAGACAGACAGAGGATCTCGGAATATTCCTAAGTCTTTGGAAGGGTTCGCAGACTCATCTTGCCCCAAGAAATCCCGAGATGCAGCTACTTGCAGTCACAGTTTTGAAGCCAGGCCCAGAGAGCGACTCTTGGCAGCGAAACCTGAGACTGCAGTGGGGAAGGGGAGGAGGCTCCTGTCAGAAGAACTTGACACCTCTGCCGTCATCCAGTGTGATGATTTCAGCCTTGTGCTCCTGCTGCAAGGCTTGCAGGGCACGGAGCAGCATAGCCTCATCCAAGCCGTGAAACTCTAGGGAAGCACAAAGATCCCCATCGAAAAATAAAAATATAAGAAATAAATAAAAATAGAAAAATAACATCAGGAAACAAACAGGCTGGTGACCTCCAGGGACTGGGGTCAGCAATGCTGAGGGCTCTGAAGAGCACCGTAACACTACAGCAAATCCAGAGTCATGGCTACACTGACAGGCTCATCTCTACATCGCTGCTTTGGGAACAGAGCCTGAAGGTCATCAGACAGCAGGGATGAATCACAGCAGCCTGTAATGTAGTGCAGGAACTTGGCTTGAAAACAAAACACCCCCCACCACACCAGGTAAAATGCTGGGCACTGGGGAAGTGAAAATGCAATTACAGAGGGGGACGTTCCTGCAAATTGATAAAAGCCTTTGGAGCAGCACATGCCATTGGTGGGAAAAGGTGAGTTTGCATTTGAGACTTCAAAATATTTAATCTACAAAACTGTTATCTGACAATCAAGTGTTTACGTGCTCCAATCCAATGAGCTCCGAAAACCTGCTCCAGAACATGAACTTTACCTTCATTCTCTGTATCATCTCCGCTGGCCAGTTCATACAGTGTGAACACAGAGTTGGTCAGGCCATTCCTCGACACCTGGAAACACGAAGGCAATCTAGCAAATTTCGTCCGTGTGGCTGACCATCCTTGTCCGATCTCTCATACATCCCAGAGCGTGTAACATGGAGTGTGCACAACACTTGATAAGCAGAAGCCCCCTGGACACACACTGGGGGAGAGGGATCAGGAAGTGCAGCCTGAGGGAATGAAGATGGTTCCTCTCCTGCTGCTCTGCTCTTCCTGCCTGTGTGTTTCACAGTGAGGATTCAGAACATACAGAGGCCAGGCAGCGATGCTGCCCTGTCCTCCCCACGGAACAGCCAATGGCACCGAGGGTGGACAGCAACACCCACCGCTCACACTGCGGCTCACAGCAAGTGACAAGCTGCTAATAAGTCCTCATCTCTCTGCAACAGAGAGAAATGGAAGGAGAAAGGTAAAAGTAGTGAGGAAGCAAGCAGTGGTCTTTCCCAAACGGCAGCCAGGGCCCCCCGTCCTCATGGACACAGCCTGGTCTGGGTGTGCAGCCCCCATGCTCTCACCCATTGATAGATGAGCTTTCCCCATTCTTCTGGTCTCTTCCACATGATCAGAAAGCTGGTTTTGTTCTTATCTAACCATTCCAGGTTCCCTAGAAACAACATGGAACAGGGGTTGAAGCAGAGCACAAGTCACAAGTAAGGATCCAACATGCAGATTTTGGTACAAGAGCCAGACACTGCACCCAGAGGAGACTCCACGGACCAGCCCCTCCCCTGCAGTTCGCACCCACTTCAAAAATATTGCTGTGTCTACAGAAAGTGATTTCTCTGTCGAGCCCTCTCTTCCCCACGCAGCCAAATCTGCCTG
>NW_008235742.1:1403166-1408493 GCF_000691975.1 Corvus brachyrhynchos | reverse complement strand
AGAAGCGTTGAATCCCGGGCCGCGGGGCGGGGGAAGGCGCAGGGGGAACCGGCCGCCTCAGCAGCGCGGGTTGGTGGCCCCGAGAGCCCACCGGGCGCTTCGGGTGGTCGGGCAGCCCCGCAGCCGGGGGTCCGTGCCCCGACGCGGGACGGGACGGCAGCTTTAGGCCTGTGCCTTGCCGTCCTTGCTGCGCCAGATGACCAGGGTGACGAGGAATGGGATGAGGCAGATGGGTGCGATGATCATGGCCAGGAGCACATCTTCGGGCGGGTCGAAGTACACTGGGTGCTCCAGGGTGCAGTTGTGGAAGTAGAGATGATGGCTCTGGAAGATGTACTGCTCTGCCAGTGCGTTGGGGTAGCTGTAGTTCAGGTGGTCGGCCCAGGACTCCAGGCAGTTCTGCAGCTCGCTGTAGGGCCTGGGAAGAGAGCCGGGACACTGGCAGGGGATGGGACATCAGAGGCACAGATCCCAGAGCAGCACTACCCCTCTGGACTGCCCAGCCCCTGCACCCTGCTACTGGTGGGGAAGGTCCTGCTGCCCCATACCTGCTGATGACTTTCCACTCGCACAACTCTGCCGTCGTCACATTCCTCATCAGGTCGACGAAGTAATCCCAGCACTTCTGTGTGATGTAGGTGTAATTCCTCTCTGTGAGGAAAGGGTCTGAGCATGGGCAGCATGCCTCTGCCCGCAGTGCATCCCTGCCTGCCCCTGCTGCCAGGTGATACCTGACATCTGGAGCCCTGCCCAAGCGAGCAGGAGAGACATCAGCACAGTGAGGAATGGACCCTGCAGCAGCCCTGGGGTGCTGCCTGGAGCCTGCAGCAGCACAGAGCAATGCCAGGGGGACAGAGGGAGGGCAAGCTGCTGCTGGCTGCCCCCACTGTGGGCAGTGGCAGGGAGAGCTTCATGGCACTGGCCAGCTATTTTTGGGATGACTAGGGGAAAGGAGGGGTCATTCTGTGGCACAGGGCCAGCCCAGGCCAGTTCACCATTTTCCATACAGTGCTGCCTGGCCCTCGCTGAACCCCAACACTCACCCATGGGCTGGGCTGTCCTGTTGGACATGGCTGTGGGTGGGCTTGTCCCAGCATTCTGGCCGAAGCTCGTTGTCACGGCGTCCGTGTGACAAAGGCCAGTCCCCAGGAGCACTGCAGAGGGAGGGACACAGGGTGAGAGGAGACATAGGGTCTGGGGGGTGTAGGAGTGCTGACAGGGCTCCACACGCAGGAGCTGCCCGGGCAGAGGGTGGGTCTACAGGAGATACCTGCTTTTGGGTGTCCCTCAGGGGACAATGGAGCTGGCATGTGGGGCACAGGGAGCTGCCCAGAGCCTGGCACATGGTGGGGCTAGGGTATCCAGCCCCCCATATGGCAGGAGCTGTGGGGAGGGGCTAGCCAGGCTGCAGGCAGCTGTCCAAAGGTTTGGAGGGGCTGTTTAGGGGCTATGGACCCTGGGCCATAGTCACAGTACAGGAGCAAACTGGGACCCCCACCCATGGGGAGTCAACGTGGTGCTGTGTTGCAGCCGGACAGGGCTGGGGCAGGAAGAGGAAGCACTTGCCACAGCACAGAACTGCTGAAGAGTCCCTCCGCCTGCCGTCAGTCCCACACCCAGCACAGCTTGCCAAGGGCGTGGGGCACGTCTCGCCTGGCCCACGGGAGCCCCATGGCTCAAGGAAACTGCCCGATCCATCTTCTGCCCTTGGCTGAGGGCCTGCAGCATGGGGCACTGATGCTGGCTCCGCGCTGAACTGCCCGAGTGGGCCCTGCCTGGGCTGCTCATGGAGAGCTCCGGCACAGCTGGGCACTGGCCACGGGGAGCTCCTGGGCTGGTACGCTGGCTGTGGTAAGGGCAGCCCACCCTGTCCCAATCTCTGTCCCTGACGGCCCCATTCGGCCCCTCTGCCTGGACATGTGTGGTGCTACAACTCCTGTCCCAGCCCGGGTCTTTGCAGGGCTCCCTGCCGGATCGTGGATGAGCGTGGTGGGAGCTGCCCCACAGCACCTGGTGCTCAACTGCCGCTGCCCCCGGCCATGCTCGCAATGGCTGCCCCAGCTAACCTCAGCGCTGCCGGGCTGGTCCCATGTTGGGGTAGGGCAGTGGGTCGGGCTGAGTCAAGACCCCGGCCTCAGGCCCCACGAGTGGGAGGGCGGCCGTGTGCGGGGTGGTTCGGGGTGCGGAGCCCCCGGGGCGGCCCCCTGCGCACTTACCCCAGAGCAGCAGGAGCCCTTGGGAGAGACGGCCGGAGCTCATGTGCGCGCGCGGTGCCATCCTGCCAAAGCCTGCCGGCTAACGACCGGGACAAGGATTTCAATGGAAATAACAGGAAGCAACTCCTTTCCTCTGACAGGGGCAGTTTGACTACAGGAGACGTGTGAAAAATGAGATTGCTCAGTGCTGTTCTGAAGCGGCTCTCCCGGCGGGACCCTGCGCTGTCCCGTGCGGTGCCGGCCCCCGCGGGCATCGCTCCCGCACCCCGGCACCCACGAAGCCCGCGCCTTACCCACCGGCCTGGAGGATCCACTCCCTGCACGGCACGTCCAGCGTTACGAGGCCGCGATTTGTTTACTTGTGTATTTCTCTTTAATCCTGTCTGGGCTGGGTTGTGAAATCCCTCGTCTCCTGCGTGGAGGGCAGGCAGCCCAGCAGCGGGGGGAGTGGACGGGAAAGCATAATGTCCCCGGACGGGCGCTGCCGCCCGGGAATGGGGGCGGCAGGGGGACCCACGGCCCCAAAACCGCAGTTTCTGGTTCACCCGGGCACCTGCCCCACAGGCAGCACTGCCGGGGCAGCCCCAGCTCCTACCCGCGGCCAAGGAGGGAAGGTTGATGACACAACCTACCCCCAGGCACGAGGCCGAGGAGGTGGGGAGAGGGCAGACATTTGGCTGACTCTGCCAGTCCTTGGCCCCAGTGCCTTCCCCCTGCACCGTCCAGCCTGGCGCCTGCTTGACTCTGCCAGAGCCCCCGTTCCTGGAGCAGTTCCTGCCCAGGGGCCCATGTCCCCCCCACTGAGGGTGACTTCAGCCCGCGGGTCTGCGGCATTCCCACACAGGACCTGGCTGAGGCTGGGGGAGGGCGTTCTTTCACGCCTGGCCGGGGCAGAGCGCAGCCCAAAGCCTCCCCTTTAACAGCTGCCTGCAGACACGCAGAGCAGGGACTGGAGTGCAATCACGGCCAGCTCAGAGGGACCCTCCCTGCTGTGGACCGCACTGGGCTTCAGCTCCCCAGCAAAGGTCCTGGCAGAGCTGTCTGATGCTTCCCGGCCTGCAGCAGCCACCTTCTGCAGGCGAGTGGCCACATCTGGAAGTCATCCCCAGCACCCCAGTGGCTGCAGGGCTGGAGCCCCTGGTCCCTCTTTCTGGTGGAGCCAGCGGAGCCTCCAGCCGGGTGGCAGGAGCCTCTGCCAAGGAGACACCCAATGATCTCAGAGCGGCCCCAGGGATGGGACGGAGTGGGGCGTCCGGAGGGGATGGGCAGGGACAGGACAGTGGCTGCCTGCCAAGGGCCTGGGCTCCCCACCCAGCCTGGCATCCCCGGCACTCCCTGCCAGCCTCCACCCGGGGTGTTGAGGAAGGGGCTTGGCCCGTGCAGGGTCATTTGTCTGGGACTTTTTTCCCAGTGTTCCTCCCAGGCAAATGCAGGCATCTGGAGCCCTGTGCCCAGCCTCTCCTTGTGCCATGGGACCCACTCCAACCCCAGGGAATCCCAAACTCCCCATCCATGCTCTGCCCTGTCACCCTCACCCTCAGTCCTCTCTTCCCACTCATTAGTTGCCAGGACTGGGAGGGAAGTGGGCTGTCGCTGGTCCCTCACAGACATGGAGGAACGCAGGAGATGGGCAGCTTCTCCCTTTCCAGGCTCTGCTGAGTTCCAGGGCAGCTGCAAGGGGAACGAGGCAGCTAAGCCCCAAGGCCACAGCCACACTGGGCGGCCAACTGCCCAGTTCAGGGAGCCTGGCTTCTGTGCAGCTGGTGAAGTATTCAGCATGGACCCGCAGGAAGAAGGTACAGAGGATGGCCCCAGACCAGGGCAGGAGAGCAGCTGGGCCAGCAGCTCGGTGCAGCTGGAGAGCTCGCTGTAGGTGCTGTGGAGGGGACAGCATGAGGCCAGCCTGCAGGGCTAGGGACACATCCCTGTGATAGCCCTGCTCCGAGTGTGCATGCGGCACACTGGGGATGATGCTGACCCACCTGCTGATCTGCTCCCAGTGGCAGTGACTTCCCTTGGGGATGGCCATGAAGGTGGCATGGAAAGGGGCCCAGCAGTAGAGGGAGATCCAGCCCTGGTAGGTGTCCTGGCAGTGGGCTGGACCCCCCCCAGCACCTCCAGAAGTCCTGCAGAGCACCAGACAGACCCTGGGATATTGCCCCACTCCCAGCTCTCTCCCTTGGTGTGGTTTCAGGAGGGCTGTTTGGGGTCACCCCGGACTCTGCCCAGGATGGGGCAGGCACTCGGTTTGTTGTGCAGTTCAACACACAGCCCTGGGGGTCCCACACTAGGGCTGCCAGGGCTGCCTGTGGGGCCCCATGGGCTCAGCCAAGCCAGGAGTGAGCCTCTGAGGCTCTTGTGAGCCCCAGCACAGATTGCATGGGTCTCACCGAGGTCTGCGGCAGATGGGAAGGACAGCCAGGATGGCAAGAGGGAAGCTCTACTCACCATCCTCATTCAGGTACAAGTAGTCACCTGGAAGGACAGACTGTGCCACTGCTGGTGGTAGGACCTGTGGGACCATGTGAGGTCCAAGGGGTGCCGGACATTGCCCTGCCAGTGGTAGAGCCCCCACTATAGCATTGCTGCACAAGCCGGGGCTGGAGCCACACTGGGATATGGCACCAGGGTATTACCTTCATCCTTGAGATCCCCATGCTCAGTGTCCCCGTGCCCTGCAGCAAGGAGACACAGGATGCCAGGGCTGCACAGCCAGGAACAGCCCCAGTGCCCAGTCAGTGGTCCCAGCACAGCAGAGACCCCTCCTCCTCCTCCTCCTCCTCCTCCCAGGCTGAGCTGAGCACAGTAGAGGTGAAAGGGCTAAGGGAGCAGGGGCCTCCTGGCTCTGCCTTGGCCCTTGAAGCCTGGAAGAGAAGTTTCTGAGCCAACACCAGCTCCTGGGGGCAGAGAAGTGTGTGGCAAACCCTGCTCAGAGATCCTCTGAAAGAAGGCCAGGAGGGGCCTGGAGAGCACAGCTGCACTGGGACAGAGGAGAGAAACAGGCCAGGAGCCCTGTGGGGACTCGCTGTCTGCCAGACCCTGTGCCCAACCCCCTGGGGCCTCCGTGCAGCACCCCCAGCTGCCTCTGCCGCACCGCAGCAGTCCCGGCGG
>NW_008235742.1:1389006-1401541 GCF_000691975.1 Corvus brachyrhynchos | reverse complement strand
CTCGGGGAACAGGAGCGGCCGGTTCTGGTCAGCACCACCCCTCGCTGCTGTCCCGGGCCTGTCCGTGCGCTTTGGCTGTGGGTGTTCCGCAGTCAGCAGCGCTGCAGAGCAACGCCGTTATTTTGTTTGGTTTAAGTCTATGATGCATAGAGTGTTTTTCCCATCCACAGGGATGTTATTCTAATATCACTTGTTTTGGGGTTGAGCTCTCCATTATTTAATGTTTATTCTTTCTGTATTGTTATAGAAAAATGGAAATTACCGCTCCTCCGACATCCAAGTGTATCATGTACTGGAAAAGGAAAGTCAAGTCCGAGTACATGCGTCTGCGGCAGCTCAAGAGGTTCCAGGCGAACATGGGAGCAAAGGTACAGCCACAGCAAGGACTGGGCTGAGATGTCCCCAGAAAGGCTTCATTTCAGCTCAGAGTGTCCAAGTTGTGCCAGAGGGTGTCAGCAAGGTGAATTGATAAGCTGTGCTTGACTTGCAAGCTGGATAAATGGGAAGAGATGCCACTTCTCCTCGTGCTCTGTCTTGAGCCGTGTGGGCAGCAGCTGTCGCACACACAAAGCCGTTGAACAAGTGCTGGTGTAACTGCAGCAGGAGAGCTCCTTCCCAGTTGGTTTTTACAGGATCTCCCTGCTGAGCCCTTTCAGTGCTGTGGGAGTTCTCAATGGGTTTTCTTAAATTTTGAGAGCTCCTTTCTCTCCTTTCAGGCTCTCTTTGTGGCCAACTTTGCAAAGGTTCATGAAAAGACTCAAATCCTTAATGAAGACTGGAAGAAGCTTCGAGTGCAGCCAGTGCAGTTGATGAAGCCAGTCAGCGGGCACCCATTCCTGAAACAGGTGTGCAGAGCAACAGCAAGTGGGGGCTGGAACCAGGACTCTGCAGGGAGCTGTGGGGATATGGGATGAGTTTTTGTCTGTGTTGCCGTAGGTCAGTGTCAGGCCATGCCTCACATTTCTGGAATGCAGAAATGGACAAAAAATACCCCCAAGGCATTTTCCTGTGATGGAGTCCACAGAGTGGATGTGGGGCTTCTGTGTTTGTCCTGGATTCAGTTTTCCTCAGGCTGTGGCAGCCTCCCAGAGTGGTTCCTCACTGACCTTCTCTGTACTTGTATTCCAGTGCACTGTTGAGAGCATTTTCCCAGGATTTTCAAGTCAGACACTGTACATGAGGACCCTGAACACAGTGGCACTGGTGCCCATCATGTACTCCTGGTCCCCTCTTCAGCAGAATTTCATGGTACGTGGGAAGCGTGGGGTCTCAGTGAGGTCAGTGTCTGACTGTTACACAGTTGGGAAGTGGTTCTTCATCCCAGTTGTTTCAGGCAACATGTGCTTGAGGGATGATGGAAAGTGTTGCTTTAGTTGCTTGTTTTGTAGAATCCCATAAGCCAGCCTTGTGTCCACGCTACCTCACCCAGACAGTCTCCTTTACACGTGACCCCTTGACAGAGTCACCATTTCTTCACAGGATTCAAGGAGTAAATATAGTTTCTGGGGGGGGTTTGTTTGTTTGTGTTTTTTCCTAGCATGTGCTTGAGGGATGATGGAAAGTGTTGCTTTAGTTGCTTGTTTTGTAGAATCCCATAAGCCAGCCTTGTGTCCACGCTACCTCACCCAGACAGTCTCCTTTACACGTGACTCCTTGACAGAGTCACCATTTCTTCACAGGATTCAAGGAGTAAATATAGTTTTTGGGGGGGGTTTGTTTGTTTGTGTTTTTTCCTAAGATTTTTATTTCCTTTTATATGAAAAGTTTTATTTCTTAGGCAGGTCCTTTCCTTTGTGAATGGGTTACAGTGGGATAGCACTGATGTGTCAGTGATGAGACATCTGAACCTTTGCTGTGCATGATGTTGTTGGCAGGTCTGAGGGACCAGAGCAGCCTTGGGCACAGCCCTGCTGGGGTCAGCAAACACTGCTTTTTCTGAGTTGTGTCTGATCTCTCTTCAGGTGGAGGATGAAACGGTTCTGTGCAATATCCCTTACATGGGCGACGAGGTGAAGGAAGAAGATGAAACTTTCATCGAAGAACTTATTAATAACTATGATGGGAAAGTTCACGGAGAGGAAGGTAACCTGGGAGCAACCAGCTGTGTCCACTCAAGGCCAGGTTGGATGGGACTTGGAGCAACCTGGTCTAGTGGCCTGTCCATGGCAGGGATGGAACAAGATGAGCTTTTAAGATCCCTTCCAACCCAAACCTTCCTATGGTTCTGTGATTCAGTCTCTTGCAAATCACATATCCAAGTAGTTCAGAAGTCAAAAGGTGGCAGCAGTAACCAGCTTTTCTGTGAGAGCTCTCAGAGCAGGGAAACAGGATGGTGTGTGCTGTTCTCCTTTGCATGGGCACATTCCTGCCTTTGGATACCTCACTCCGTTTTAACACCTGGAGTGCTCTGGAGCCAGTGCTCCTGTGTACAGGGATTCACAGGCATTCTCTGGGATGCTGAAAATGTGCTGGAGGGCAGGAGGAGCTCAGCAACCCTGTTCTGCTTGTTGCCTTAGCCAAGAGTTTAATCAATGAAAAGCGCTGCCTGCCTCATCATAAAATTGCCCAGGAGGAAGACAGGGAAAACTGGTGTGGCCTGTCCCCAGATTGCTGAAAATGATACAACACTACTGACTCCAGTGCTAAAATCCCACCTACCCCAACAAAACTGAGAGAAGGGCTCTGGTTGGTAGCAGAGCACATTGGCTTGTGGTTTGCCATGGTGAGAAATGAGAAAGATGGTGGCACTCCCACTTCTGTGTGTTTCAGAAATGATCTCAGGGTCAGTCCTCATCAGTGATGCTGTGTTCCTGGAGCTAGTGAATGCTCTGAATCAGTACTCGGATGAGGAAGAGGAAGGACACAATGATTCTGAGGTGAAACAGGAGGATGGGAAAGAGGAGCTGCCAGTGACAAGGAAAAGAAAGCGAATTGCAGTGGAAGGTGGGTTTGGCCCCCAGAGAAGTGGGGGTTATGTTGGTCATGTTTCCATCCTGCCCTGCCTGAGCACTGGGCACTGCTCTCCTGCCATCAGTGGGTTGTTAATGTCCCGCCAAGAGTAGTTCCAGCTTGACAAGTTCTGTAGCAGAAGGGAAATGGTTTGCTCTCACTGTCCGCTGTGGACAGGAGAAGAAATCACCAGCTTAGAGTGTGGTGAGGAGTAATTTAGATGCGTCATCTGGAAACCCACTTCCTGGTAAGATTAGCAAAGCTGGGTGTTATCTGAGAGGTTGTGGGAACTCTGCTGGTGGAGGTTTTCAAGTGCTGGTCTGGCAAGCACCTGTCAGGGAGGTGTGGGTGGATCTGTTTCTGTGGGAGGCAGGAAGATGGACCTTTTCAAATCCCTTCCAGACCTGCTTTCCATGTATTAGTGTTCCTCTTCCCTCTCCTGTGCCACCTGGAGCTCTTGTTGCTTAGAGGAAGCTCTGGTTTGTGGGATTTTCATGTGTCCTGGATGACCTTCTGAATGCTGATGGGTAATTTTGTCTTTGTCCTTAATCTGTAGGGATGCAGGTGGCACAAACACCAAGACTTTTGTGGATGTAGAAAAGCATTGTCTGCAAGTTCTGTCCTGGCAGAAATAAATAGTAATAGCACTTAAGAAGAGTTGGTACTTCCAGCAGTACATTGTGCTATGCTGAAAGTGGCCTAGCGCTGCTTCTGGAAATGCCTTAGCCTGGTTGCAGGACACAAGGTTTATCTGTTGTGCATGGGATTACATTTCAGTGATAAAATACAATCCTGAGCATCTCTGGAATTGCTCTGTGCAAGAAGGGAAGACCCATTCACATCAGCTTGGGTGAGGAATTGTGTCTTCTTTTTGCAGGTAACAAGAAGTGTTCCAAGAAGAGGTTCCCCAATGACATGATATTCACTGCTATTTCTTCCATGTTTCCTGAGTATGGCTTCCCAGAGGATATGAAAGAAAGGTAGAAAATCCCTGCTCTGGTTGTCTGTTACCTTTCTTAGCAAGATTTAAAATCTTTATTTCTGAGACCATCACTGTGGGCTGGCTGGGCCACAAAGCTCGGTGCCTGCAGGCTCCACAGGCAGAGTGTGTTTTGAGTGTTACAAACTGCAGTTTGGCCTTGAGGTACCTGGGCCAGAGCCCGATAGGCCCAGATAGTGATGTAGGCATGTAAAGCTGTCGCAGGCGGTGGGGAAAGCGTGCACATCCCTGGGTGTTTGTGTTTGTCACCAGGTACCGGGAGCTCACGGAGGTGTCAGACCCGAACGTGCTGCCGCCGCAGTGCACTCCCAACATCGACGGGCCGTGCGCCAAGTCGGTGCAGCGGGAGCAGTCCCTGCACTCCTTCCACACCCTCTTCTGCCGCCGCTGCTTCAAATACGACTGCTTTCTGCATCGTAAGTGCCATCTCAGCCGGACGCTTCCCTAGAGCCCTTTCTCCTCAGTTTTCCTCTGCACACCTTGTTTAGTTCCGTGCCGGAGTCTCTGGAGGGTGGTGCCTCATGAGTTTGCAGTGGGGCCTTAGGAGCTGACAGGTGCCCAGAAGCCTTTTGTACAGACGGCTCCGCTCTTTGCTCCCACGGATGGCAGACCGACACGCGTGGCCGTGCCCTCTCCGCGCTCAGCACGCCGCGTCCGAGCTCCCGGCAGCTTGTGCAGTAGTCCTGCCGCCACCAGACTTTGCTCTTGCTTTGCAGAAGCTCGTCAGTGAAAGGCATGAATGTTTCACTGCCAAAGTCTGGACATGCCCCTGTGTTTTGTTGCCTCACTGGAACTTACGGCTTCGTCTTAGTCATGTTCCTGCGGTTGGCCCCTGCCAAAGCCTTTTGGATACTGATTAGCTGCTGGACCTGCTGTTCTCCAGGTCTAAGGGCTTCTTTGGGAAGTCACAGGACTTTTTCCAGTGAATTATTTATTAAAAGATATAATATTGAGATCACGTGGTCTTTTTGTTTCAGTGTGAAAGCGGATCCTTTTCCTCTGGCCTCTCCTTCCCAAGCTGCCTAGTCCCCGTTGTGGGTTGGAGCAGGGCTACGCCACGGGTCTGGTCGCCTCAGGCCCCACTGCCAGGGGAACCCTCAGGAACACAGGCTCCTGCTTCCTGTCCCTTGCAGAGTGGGGGAAGACTCTTGGAGAATGCTAATAGTAAAGATAATTGTTACTTTTTCAGCTTTTCATGCTACTCCTAATGTGTACAAACGAAAGAATAGAGAGACCAAGATTGAGCCAGATCCTTGCGGCGCAGACTGTTTCCTCTGGCTGGTATGTTTCTGTGTCACTGCTTTAGCAACCATGAGAGAAGTGCCCTGGCCAGCTCTGCTCTGCAGAGCTCTGTGGATCCTTTTCACAACTTGGATGATTTTTTCAGAATTAGTTCTGGTCCT
Organism: Corvus brachyrhynchos; assembly: GCF_000691975.1. Taxonomy (NCBI): domain Eukaryota; kingdom Metazoa; phylum Chordata; class Aves; order Passeriformes; family Corvidae; genus Corvus; species Corvus brachyrhynchos. The sequence goes on along the minus strand of NW_008235742.1, from coordinate 1,396,189 downwards.
TGTTGGATTCAAAGGAGCATGAATGCAAATGCAGACCTTACCAGATGCATATTATAGTAGATCTCCAACAAAGACTAATTCCAGAGCTAGCAGATGGGAAATTGTGTGACAAATGATTTCTCTAGACTCAATGCAGTGTTAGAGAAATTAAGCCCATGTTAAAAAGGAGCAGAGTGAGAAATCAGGAGTATCCAGAGGAGTGGGCTGGGGTTCAGGGCCAGGGAGCCTCTGCTGACCAGGCAGAGATGCCGAAGGGAACAAAGTGGGAATCTGCAGGACAGGCAGCTGGCAGGGTTTGGCACTTGCTGAAGGGACCGCACGTGGCCGGCCTCTTCTACCTGCTCTTGGTGGTGGCAGGACAGGGCTTGTCCCAGGGCCTGTGGAAAAGCCTTCCTGCATTCACTGGTCATCTGCCACCTCTCTTGTCTTCTGCTCTGCTTGCAGGAAGGAGCCAAGGAGTTTGCTGCACTGCACAACCCCCGATCCAAGTGCTCGGGCCGTCGCCGCCGGCGGCACCACGTGGTGGGTGCATCCTGCTCCAACACCCCGGCTGTCACTGAGACCAGGGAGGGCGACAGCGACCGGGACACAGGCAACGAGTGGGCCTCTAGCTCCTCGGGTATGGTGCCAGTCCTGAGACACCCCACTCCTCTCTGTGTGGGCAGTGAGGGCAGGCAGCTCCTCACAGCTGGAGCACTCCCGGGCTCCCCTCTACTTCCTGCACAGCTGGAGAATTTGGAGTTAGCAGTCAGTGTTCCCAGCAAACCTGAGGGACACCGGCTCTGCCCTTGCTGCTGTGGGATTCACTGTCCTCTCCCAGGAAGGAGGAATGTTGCCAGGCAAAGCAAGAGCTTTGCTGGGACCTGCAGAGGCCAGAGTGAGCCCTTGGCTCCTGAGCACTGTGCCTGGCCAGAAGCAGGAGTGTGTGGCTGGGAGTGCAGTGCAGGGTTGCAGGGCACTAGGGGGTGACCACTGCCCCCAGAACCATGATGGCCAGGTGCCTTCTTCCAGGCTTAATATCTGCCTTTCCTGCCAGAGGCCAACTCCCGCTGCCAAACCCCCACTAAGCAGAAGCTGAGCCCAGCCTCCTCCCAGCTGTTTGCGGTGGAGACGCCGCAGGAGCCCGTGGAGTGGACAGGAGCCGAGGAGTCACTGTTCCGCGTCTTCCATGGGACCTACTTCAACAACTTCTGCTCAATTGCCAGGCTGCTGGGGACAAAGACCTGCAAGCAGGTGGGTGCCCAGAGCAGGCAATGCAGCAGCAAGAGAGGGGCCCAGGCCAGAGCCAGTGCCTGTTGGTTTTATTTCTCTGCCACAAACCTCCCTTTGGAAAGTGCCACATCTACGCTTCTGGAGTTCAGGGTGTTACTCTGCAGCAGTGCTGCTGTTGGCAGAGTGAGCCGTGTGTGCCTGTGTCCCTCCCACATGCAGTGTCACACCAGGTGTGCAGGCACTCATTTTTCAGGCAGGAGGAGCAATGGTGCCTGTAGGCAGGAAAATGGGCCAGAGATGCTGCTCTCTGGGCCCAGGCCTGGGAGCCTTGCTGTGCTTAGTCACACTCTCCTTATGCTTCTGATAAAACAACATGAGTGCACTGAACTTGTTTCTTACTTTTGCTTGTGTTCTTCACTAGGTCTTTCAGTTTGCAGTAAAGGAATCGCTTATAACAAAACTGCCAACAAACGAGTTAATGAATCCATCCCAGAAGAAGAAAAGGAAGCACAGGCAAGTGTTGGACAAGCTTGTTTTGTTCTTAAAATGCAACCAGATCCGCTGCTTTTTGTGCCAACGCATTCCTGGTAATCCCCATCTGGCTCCCATCTGTGCGCATGTCCTGCTGTCACATGGGGCTGCTGCTGCTGCTGCTGCTGGGCGCTGGCCCTGGCCCAGCTCCAGGGCTGCTGCTCTGGCTGGGGGCTCCGTGGCCCTGCAGCCCCAGGCTCGGCTTGAGGACAGGGCAGCACTGGCTGCTGGTCCCGGTGCCACTTCCCTAACAGCAGCCTCAGCTCCCTGACTTGTCACCCACTTTGTGTGTTGATCCCAATGTGTCCAGTGTTATTCTGGCTCTGGTGTTTGGCTTAAAGAGCTTCTGCTGCAGCTGCATCACTCTCATCTCTCTCTACTCTATGGTGGCTGCTGATCATTAATGCATGAATCTGCCAGGCCCATCTCTGCTGTGCTGGCCGCTGGTGCCGAGCGGCCCTGGCCGGCTCTCCCTGATGGATAACGCATCCCCTCAACCCTCTCTGCTCCTTTTCCAGGCTGTGGGCTGCACACTGCAGGAAGATCCAGCTGAAGAAAGGTAGCGTTGGCCGTGGCTGTGTCATGGGAGGTTTGCGAGGGTTGAGTTCTCCAGCTCCGACTGCCGCAGCGGGATGGCCACGTCCTGCTCACCAGCCTGGCAGGGCCACAGCAGAGGCTGCATGTGCAGCGGGGTTTGCTGCAGCCAGGGGAGGCTGAGGGCTGGTGTGCAGCCCTGCAGTGGACTGGGCTGTGGTCAGTGGGCACAGCCATGTGTGTGCCTGTGGGAGCTGGGTGCTGCCAGGCTCCCTGTGCAGTGCAGGCAGATGGGCAGCTTGCACCTTCTCGGCTCCAGCACCCTGCATGTGCTGCCTTGAAAAGGTTCCTGCAACATGCAGCTTTTGATCTTGGCATCTCTCTTCTTGTTCTAGATAATTCACCGACCCAGGTGTACAACTATCAGCCCTGTGACCACCCTGAGCATCCCTGTGACAGCTCCTGCCCTTGCATCATGACTCAGAATTTCTGTGAGAAGTTCTGCCAGTGCAACCCTGACTGTAAGGAGAGGTCAAGGACTATCGGGCAGGAAAGCAGCCAGCTCTCCTGGCACAGAGCACAGGGAGGGTGCAGAGCTGGGGCTTGCTGGAGGCCTGCTTTATTCCTGCACTCGCTGCTCTGTCCGTCTGCAGCAGTTCTGTTAGCAGCCTGCAAAAGTCCAAAGGGAATTGGTTCCGTGCTGCCCTGCAGCTCTTGGCAGCCGAGACGCTCCTGTTAGTGCTTGTCCCTGTGTCTGTATCCTGCAGGTGCTGCTGCTGGTCCCCTGTGAGCAGGATGTGCCTCCAGCAGTTCGGGTGGGCGTTGGGTCACTGCTCTGCCATGTTTGTTTTTCCTGTCTGGGCTTCCATTCCCAGCTCTGCAATGGAGATAACAGCCAGACGTTGTTCTGTCCCTGCCCAAGGCCTGCCAGGGCGAGATCTGGCTGGGGAGGAGCATCTGGGGCAGAGACCCTGCATGGCCCCTCTGTTCTCTGCCAAACCTCACAGTGCAAACCCATGGTCTGTGTTGCTACAGGTCAGAACCGCTTCCCAGGCTGCCGCTGTAAGACCCAGTGCAACACCAAGCAGTGCCCCTGCTACCTGGCTGTGCGGGAGTGCGACCCAGACCTCTGCCTGACCTGTGGCGCTTCAGAGCACTGGGACTGCAAGGTGGTCTCCTGCAAGAACTGCAGCATCCAGCGAGGCCTCAAAAAGGTATTGACAGCAGTGTGGCAGGGGCTGGCTCAGGGCAGAGCTGATACCCAGCTGCTGCTGCTATGTGGAGGGGGGGGAATAACTTCCCTGCAGCTGCCAGAGTGCCAAAGTGGAAAAGAATCTGCTCTGCCCCGGGCCTCTGCAGCACTTACTCTGGAGTAGGGATTGTGGATGTGAAAATCAGGAGATGGGAGTTACGTGAGGAATGGTGAGAGCAAGGGAATGTATAAAGTGACTCCAGAGAAAGATTTAGTCTTGGATTCTGCTGGTCAGAGCAAGGAATTGCACATTAAAAAAAAGAGAAATTCAGAGAAAGTTCCAGATTAGTGTGTGTCAAGTCCTGTGCAGCTCCACGTAATGGTGTAAGTCTGTAGGGAGCTGTGTGTCACCATAACAAGGGGATGCTGGGTGGACACTGTCTCCCCTCTGCCCCCATGATCTGTGTGCTGGGAGGTGCTGTACCTGCCAGCTGTCCCCATCTCCTTCCATTTTCATTCCAGCATTTGTTGCTGGCCCCATCAGACGTGGCTGGCTGGGGAACTTTCATCAAGGAGGCTGTGCAGAAGAACGAGTTCATCTCTGAGTACTGTGGGGAGGTCAGTGCTGCTGCCTGTGCTGGGGCTGCACGCCAGGCACACGGGGGCTGCGGGTGCTGGGAGAACTTCCTTTGCCTGTGGGGTCAGCTGCCTTCCCTGGCTCGGCTGCGCCCGTGGGCTCACTCTGACCGCATTTGGAGATCGAGCCCTTTGCTGTCTGGGGACACGTCTCAGTGGCCCTCCAGTGTGGAGGAGCGTGTTGTGTGTGTGCTGCTACCTGAGAGCCCTGCTCTGGCCTCTGCCCCATCCCTGGGAGCCCCGGCAAGCTCCTGCCCATGAGGTGGGAGGGAGAGCAGGAGGGTGTTTCCAGGAGGCAGGTGAGCACCTGGCTCAGCCCTCAGCTGCTGAGTCTCTCAAGGTGTTCTCCCTCTACAGCTCATTTCACAGGATGAGGCTGACAGGCGAGGAAAGGTCTACGACAAGTACATGTCCAGCTTCCTCTTCAACCTCAACAATGGTAACTTCCTGAGGTGTTCAGGGGTGAGAGGCCACAGCTGCTGGCCAGGTGGGCAGGCTCAGCCCACCTCTTGCCTGGGTGATGGGCCTGGCCTTACATCAGGTTTTGTTTGGGTTTTTGTTTTTTTTTTTGGTAATAGATTTTGTTGTTGACGCTACTCGCAAAGGAAATAAAATCCGCTTTGCCAACCACTCGGTGAACCCCAATTGCTATGCGAAAGGTGAGGTTCCGCTGCCCAGCCAGGACGGATGGGGCTCAGTGCTGCAAGAGCTCTGGCCCAGGCTGGGGCTGCAAATCTCTGATGTTGCATCTCTGGTTGCAGTTGTGATGGTGAACGGAGACCACCGGATTGGTATCTTCGCCAAGAGAGCCATCCAGGCAGGAGAGGAGCTCTTCTTTGACTACAGGTACCTTGGCCAGCAGGGACCTTGGGCTGCAGGGACCTTGGGCTGCAGGGTCAACCCCACCTTCTGTGTGGGAGGTCATTGCTGCAGCCATGACTTGCTGTCCTGTAGGTACAGCCAGGCAGATGCCCTGAAGTATGTCGGCATAGAGAGGGAGACGGACATCATCTAAGCTCCAGGGTGGTCCTGGCACACCTTGCTGCTGCACCTTGTAAGCAATGCCATGTTTGCTTCACGCTGACATGACTGCTGCTGTTCCTGCTGCTGTGTGTGTCACAAGTGCTACTTTCCATCCAGACACCAGAGAGACTCGGGGCAGGAGTGTAAGCAGTCCCTGGGCCATGGCTGCTGTCCCAGGGTGGTTTCTCCTCTGCCCCAGCTGGCTGGGAAACAGGGACTGCCCAGGTGTGGCTGGAGTGGCACCAAGGGATGCCTGGGGATGGGAGAGCAGCACTATGCAACACAATACTTTGAGTAGGGGTGCCACTGAGCTGGGTAGAGGACGATGTTACAGTCACTGCCTGTGGTGACCTAGGGGAGGCTCCGCAGAAACCTTCCTTGGGCTTTGTGACCCCCTGGCCCTGGGAATAAAGAGGAAGTATTCTCTGGCAGGGTGAGGTTTAGCCTTGGCACCCCATGCAAAAAGGAAAGAAAAAAGCACTTTAAACTAATCCTCAGCTGGTGGCTGGGCCCTGTATTTGCGCTGGGGTGGAGGGACTGCAGGCGTCCCAGGTGTCCTGCCTCCATCAGCACCTTTGCTGGGGTGTTGCTCCAGGCCTGGGACACGGCAGGCTGGCTGGGATCTCGGGTGACCTGAAGGTTGGGGCTGTCCCCTGAGAGCCACATATGCCACCAGCTGCCTGCCTGGCCTGGTGCTGGGTGCTGGGCTGTGCTCCCAATGTCCAGGGCTGGGTTCCCAGGATGACAGGGGGAGCATGATGAGCCCTGACGTGACTCCAGGGCCCCAGCCCCTTCCCAGCTGTTTAGTCCAGGAATACACAGAGGTGCTGGGTTTGCCTGGGAGCCAGGGCCTCCCTGGCCCAGCCCTCACCACACTTTCTTCCCCAGCCCCCTGCCAGGGCAGGCCAGGCTCTCTGTCCTTCCCATTGTCCATGATGGCCCTGTGGAGCCTGGAGGTGTTTAGGTCTGTCTGGAGCAGTGCTTGTATCCCAGCACCTGCCTGAGCCTTGCTCCCTGCCACCTCCATCCACCCAGCTCCTGCCAACCCTGCTCTTGCCTAAGCGTCTTCTGCCACTTTGGCCATATCTGCACTATGCCAGGCTTGTGTCTGTGGTTTGTTGACGGTGAATAATGGTAATAATAATGCACTTTAAATAACATGGCTTGTAGCCTTTGTCATAATAAAGTGGTAGCAAAGACCCTCCCCTGCTTGCTGGCCTCTGTTACCCTGGGGAGCAGCTGGCAGCAGCCTGTTCCCTGACTGTCCCCTGCCTGCTGGGCTCAGCCCGGCTGTCCTCGACAGTCCAGGGGGAATCACGAGTGACCCGGTGCCGCCGGCTGCCTGAATCACACTGGCTCAGGGTGGGAAGGAGGCCGAGGTGCGTGGTGGGGAGAGCAGGACGTGATGTGTGTATGCAGCAGCAGCTGAGCTGCCTCTAGCCCGGGCTCCTACACCCTGCATCTCGCTCCGGGACCAGGAATTGCTGTTGTCAGTCTGGTCCCTCCCTTGGTGCAGGCTGAGCCGGGATAGGAGGAGAGGATCTGCCCAGGCTGCCAAGGTGAAGGCTGGGGAGTGTCAAACGCCATCATTCTGCCTTTATTTGATTATCTTCACATCTCATTCAAAAGAACAGGTTTTTTAAAAATAAAGTGCCCAGTGGAGCCAGGCCTTTGGGTAAATAAATGCATATCTGTAACATCGTCTTACCACAACACAGCAAGTGAACAGGAGCTTTCCCTGGGCTGGAGGTAATCGGCAGGACTGGCACTTCGTACAGAGAAGTAGCAAACTACAGACCACGTACCACGACACGCGGGACGTCACGCCCGCGGGAGCTTCCGTTTGGTTTTTTATACAAACCGATAGAATAAAAAAACCGGAGTGTAGTAGAATATCCAGCAACAAAAATGGTAGAAAGGATCTGTACCTGATCTTATGAAAGCAGCATCTCAGCAAGGTGCGGTGGCGGCATGCGCGGCGCCGGAGTGGAGTATTGCTTGGCTCCCCGGCTGTGCGGGGCCGGTGCTCGTGGCTCGGCGTGGTGCTGGCGAAGC
>NW_008235742.1:1385019-1388558 GCF_000691975.1 Corvus brachyrhynchos | reverse complement strand
CGGTGGTGGTAGAAGTAGAGCAGCGCCAGCAGCCCTGCCAGCAGCAGGAGCAGGAAGATCACGACTGCAGGGAAGAGACAGCAGTGAGGGACTGGGGAGGGGCTGCGGGGCCGTGCCAGTGTGGAGTACCAGCCAGAGGCTTCACTTACACCCGATGATGATCCCAATCCAGCCATCGTCGTGCACGTGGGGGAACTCTGCAGAGACAGAGTAGGCAGCTGAGACCAGGCTGCAGCAAAGTCTCATGCCAGAGCTTCCCTTCTGCAGCTGCTGCTTGACGAGGGCTCCATCCCCACCAGGGTCCCACCACAGCACTCACCTGTTGCCATGTACCAGGGGTCCATCTCAGGAGGGATAAGGACTGTGCTGAGGGGGAGCATTGAGGCACAGCTGGACTCCACCAGCTCCCCCCGGATGCTGTAGGGCCGCAGGGCACTGGTAGGGTGGAAGATGGCTTTGAGGGGCACGATGGTGTTGAATTTCACCCCTGAGAGGCAGCCTGAGAAGCCAGGTGTGTTGTAGCGCTGGATCTCGGGGTCAATCACGCCAGTCTCTGTGGGGCCACAGAAGGAGATTACTCTTCCTCCTCAGAGGGCAAGGACCATGCTGTGCAGAGCAGACCCCGGAGACCCCAGCATGGGAGCCCAGCTGAGGGCAGGACCCAGCTCACCCATCACACGCCCCAGGTACAGGTTTTTGGGCGAGTCCAGCTTGCTGTCCACAAACAGGGAAAACTGCTGCTCCATGACGGGGAGATAGTCCACCTGCAAGATAGGTGCACAGCGTCAGTGCCCACAGAGCCACCCTGCCCATGCCCCCTCCCAGCCTGACCTGAAGCCCTCAGACCCTGCTGGGAGGGTGCCCCAGCTCATACCTGGGTGTACAGTGTGCGGTGCAGGCGGGTGATGTTGACACGGTGGGGCCGTCCATCCGTCACTGGCTTGTTGGTGAGAGTGAAGACATAGGGGCTGGTGCCCAGCTGGTAGCGCAGCTGTAGGCTCCCTGTGGGCAGCACAGGGCCGTCAGCAGGGCTGGACCTCTCAGTGGGTACATCCAGCCCGTCTATAGGGTTGGAAAGTGGCATCCACAGAGAAGAGCATCCTATGCAAGCCCCAGCCCGACAGGCTCTGGGTGAGCCCCAGGGCTGGGGGCCCTGCCCTCACCATCATCCTTGATGAGCACGGCCATATAGTCCTTGACAAAGGTGCTGACGTAGAGCAGCACGGCGGGTGCTGAGGTGGTGCTGAAGCTGAAGCTGACCTCCTCGCTGGTGAGGTTGTAGCCAGGCAGGGGCTGCCAGGGGCTGCTCACAATGCTGGCGAACTCGCGGGCGGCGTACAGCGACATGGGCAGGATGTTGTACCGCACCCAGGTGCCCTCCTCGAAGTAGCCACCGATGTCTGTGGGAGGGCTTAAGGTGAGGGAAGCGCCGGCTCCTCGGCCCCTCCCACCCTGCAGGGCACAGCCACTCACCGTGGTTGCAGAAGGGCCCGGTGAAGGCGGAGATGCTGCAGTTGCAGGTGTAGTGGCTGGAGCGCTCGACGCAGAGCCCACTGTTCTGGCAGGGCACCGGCGGGTCCTGGCAGTAGCCGGTGCAGTTGACCCGCACGCCCTCTGTCTCGTTGGCTTTGCCCTCCAGGTTGAGCGTCACCCCGTTCATCCGCAGTGCCCGCAGGCACCCCAGGAACGGGCGCATCTTGTGCTCTGCTGCGCCTGCAGCGGGGCCAAGACTGAGTGCCCTGTGGCACATGGGGATCTGGGGGTGCAGGGACGTGGCCAGGGGCTCTCACCGACGTAGAGGGGCCTGTCAAAGTCCAGGCGGACGAAGCTCTGTGGGGGGAATGGCCGCACCACCCAGGGCAGCTTGTCCACCCGCAGCCGCGCCAGCTTGACGTTGAGCTCCGCCTTCACCTGGTGCCACTCATCGTCATTCCAGGGTACCACCGACCGCACCGTCAGGTTCTCGTCCCCATTCCCAATGTCGAATATAAACACCACGTCCCTAGTGGCTGCAAGGATGTGGTGTTGAGAAGGGGTCCCAGCCCTACTGCCCCTGAGAGCCCTGCACCCTCTGCCCTCCCGTACTGTTGAGCTCAATGCGGATGTAGTGTCGGTAGCCTGGGTTCTCCAGGAAGACTCCAGACAGGGCAGTGGTCTTGAAGTAGAAGGAGATGTCAAGGCTGTAGTTGGCCTGGAAGGTGGGGAAGATCAGGGCTGCGCCCCTGTTGAAGGAGACGGTGTTCCAGGTGTTGCCTGCGGGGAACAGGAGGGGCAGTGAGGGATGGGTGGGGTCCCTCCATGTGGGACACCACAGGCTGGTGTAGGCACTCTGCAGTCAGGAGATGTTCTGTGGGGCCGGTCACTTACGGTCTCCATAGCACCGTAGGGGCCCCAGCACGAACCGGGCTTCAGAGCCAGAGCGGTTGGTGTCTCCAACCACAACCTGGGTGACGGGCAGGTGGTCCACAAAGGTCAGCAGACCCTTGTCTGTCCTCCTGCAAATGTGAGTGCATCAGAGGGGCCATGAGGTGTTTCTCTCCCTTTGCCAGCTCGTAGCCCTGTTACCCCCATCTGAGCGCCCCAGAGTCTGTGCCCCCCATGACTGCAGCCCCCACCCCACAGCTCCTGTTCCGCAGCCCCAGCCACTGACCAAATTGCATGGTCAGCATCGCAATTGCAGAAGTACTGGGGGTCAGCACAGTTCTTGTCCAGCCCGCAGGCGCAGCGCTGGATGCCCGGTCGCGAGCCCCCCCAGTAGTAGTGCCGCTCATCGTTCCGACCCATCCAGAAGCTGAAGGGCAGCCCAGCTGCAGGCACAGAGGAAGGTCAGGACATGGTCCCGCATCACGGACAACCACGCAGCGCAGCCCCCGTTCCCCCGGCACTCACAGGGGGTGTTGAGCAGGCGGGAGTTGTAGCAGTGGAGCTCAATGCGCTGCTCGCAGTACTCAGAGGCATTGGCCAGGGCTGAGACCTCGGCCCAGGAGGCGTTCCAGTAGTCCACGGCCCCCAGATAGGGCTGGTCCACACTGGAGCCCGTCACCCGTGTAGCGTAGTGACGGTTGTGCCGGATGATGGTCCATGCTCGGTCCTCTGCAGTGAAAGGGGAGCTTTAGGACTTGTCCCCTAGGACACCCCTGCTCCCTCTATCCTGTTCCAGCTCCAATACACAGGCAAGGACTGGTTCCCAGGGGTACCAGGCAGAGGGACCCCCCTGCCCTCCTGCTATCCCCACCTCGGATGTCACAGTACACCGTGAAGGGCTTGAGCGGCCCACTGCCATCTGGGTCAATGGTGTAGTTGCCCGAGGTCTTCCCGCTGACCCGGTAAGCATCACATGTTTCCTTGTAAAGGGCTGGAAGAGAAGAGCCAGGTGGAGGTCAGTGCAAGGCAGGCACCAGGCAGCAGTAGGGGCCACAGGTGCCCATATTGTCCCTGACCCATGAGGCTCCAGGCTCACATTTGTGGCAGGTCTCCCCCTTGTACCCCGTCAGGTCGCAGATGCACATGAAGTCATCCCAGGATTGGATACAGCGGCT
>NW_008235742.1:1377829-1380878 GCF_000691975.1 Corvus brachyrhynchos | reverse complement strand
ACCCCCTGCCCCCCAACCCCGCCCTGCTGCCCACCTCCAAAGAAGTACTGGCTGCCAGTGCGTAGCTGGAAGGGGTGCACCACCCGAAACTCAGAGCCATCATCATCATCAATGGTCACCACAGCTGAACCCTCCCGTGCCACCAGGTGCACCGAGTGCCAGAAGCCATCATTCAGGTGATGCCCTGTGTGGAGAGGAAGGTGCATGGGGAGGCTCTGCTGCCAGATTGGCCCCCCGCCCCGTGCTGGCTCCCAGCCCACCTGCAGCAAACTCCAGCTTCTTCTTGCCAGGCTGGGCGATGGAGACATTGACCTGCCCCTCACTCAGCACCATCTCCAGGGAGCCCAGGCGGTCAGCAAAGCCGGTGTAGAGCAGGAGGCCAACAGTGTCCCAGGAGCGGAAGCGGAAGCTGACAGCCAGGCGGTTCCTCCGTGGGATCCCCGGCACCCGCACGTAGTTATTGATGCCAGCGAAGGTGATGGGGGTGTTCAGCTGGTCCTGGCAGTAGTGGCCCACATTGCCCTGGGAGTGACCATGGGAAGGGGTGAGGAAGGGAATGTTCCCATGGAGGGGAGGCCCTCTCATCCCCACAGTCCTGACCTCAATTATGCCCAATTGATCCCAATGCCTGGCAGAGCCAGGCGGGTGCCCCAGGCCAGGGACAACCTTGCATGGTCAATCCGGCGCCGCTTGGCTGAGCAAGGCCACTGCCTGGCCCCGCATCACCCCACAGTGGGCAGGGAACCTGACCCCAGGGAAGGGGTCACCCCGCAGTGGGGCTAAGGACCCACAGGAAAGGGGTCCCCCCACAGCAGGCAGAGGACTCCCAGAGAAGGGGCCACCCCCCAGGCTGGACCTCAAAGCGAATGTTGGGTCTCCGGTGCCGGGCCAGGTCGGCGATGTTGACCCCGTTGAACATGATGTTCTCCACGCAGCCCCGGAAGTTCTGCCGGTAGGTGAGGTGCTGCTTGTCATGGTCAATCACCCCTCCAAAGAATACCTGGGAGGCAGAGGGAGGGTGTCGGCCCCTCTCTGGAGGACACCGCAGCTCAACATCCTGGCAGCCCCCTGCCCACTGCACCCACCTCAGTTTCGAGGTCAAGCTGGTCAAAGGTGCCACGGCAGCGGAAGCGCTTGACCTCCCCGTCCAGTGTCAGGTTGATGTAGTGGCCGAGACGCTCAATGTGCAATGAGTGCCAGTGCTGGTCATCCAGGAGGCTGCCCACCTCCACCGTTGTGTGGCCCTCACTGGCGTGCAGTGGGCTGCTGCCTGGGGAGGACCAGCATCAGCCGGTGGCCCCCTGGCCCCACGCGCCCGGCCCCTGGCCCCAGCTCACCTAAGCTGATGTGCAGGAGGAGCTGGGCCTGTTTGAGCTCCACTGTGATGTAGTCACCCTGTGAGCCCTCCCCATGCATCAGCACTCCATCCTGCTCCAGTGTCTTGAAGTTGAAGGAGATGTCATCCTCAAAGGTACTGACCCTCTTGGCTCGGAAACGGTAGGAGATGGCATCATCCCCATCAAAGTAGAGCACGTGGGACCCTGGGGAAAGCAGAGCAGCCCCAGCCATGCCACTGCCTGCAGCAGCAGGTGCCCTGGCACAGGGAACACTCCCTTCTGCTATGGTCTATGCCATGGCTGCAGACTGCTTGGGCACAACACCCTCTGAGAGAGTTTTCCAGGTGTGCCAGAGCCAGGATCCCGCCACGCAGGGCTGCTGGAGCCCCTGGCCAGGTACTCACGGTGGGCCCAGCCATAGAGGCCCAGGCGCAGTCCAATCTTCCCGCGTGGGTTCCAGGCCACCGGAATGATGCGAATGTATCGTGCCAGGATGGGGTAATGCAGGTCATGCCGCACCACCCCGCTCTCATTCACGTTCCCAAAGAATGTCTGGGGATGAAGGGTCACCGTCAACCCCTTGCTCCAGGCCAGGGGTCTCTACTCCCCTCAGAGGAGCCCCCTCTCACAGGGAACCCCGGGCTCCCCCCTACCCAGTTGCTGCCCTGCTGGAAGAAGGGTTTCCAGCTCGTAGGGTGGTCTCCATAGAGCACAATGTAGCGTGTAAGCCAGTCATAGGTGTTGAAGGTTCCCTGCGTGGCCACTGCGTTGATCCGGTGCTTTTGCATCAGGTCGATCTGGAGCCAGGGCTGCTTGTCCCGGGGGTCGGGGGACCAGCCGCTGGTGCCGGCGGGGGGAGCGGCTCAGCTGGCCCCACAGCCCCACACCCATCGGCTCCCGACCGGGCGGCGGCTGCTTTCTCGGCCCCACCACAGCACCTGACTGGACCCCTCAGCCTCGCGAGGGGCAAAACCCGGCCGGGGACACCCCCAGCCCACGTCCCCTGCCCCGCCTGCATCCCAGTTCCGCGGGGGGACTCACTGTGCAGACGGGCGAAGCTGGCCGAGTAGAAGATGTTGTATCTGGAGGAGGCACCGATGGAGTAGGAGTAAAGGGGAGCAACGAGCTCATCATAGCAGGGTCCTGAGGGGAGAACGGAGCTGGGGGCGGCCTCGGGGAACTGAGCTGGGCAGTGTCTCTGTGGGAGCTCCCCCGTCCCAGCCCTGCAGACCCTGAGGGCTCTGGGCACCCCGCGGCTCCCTCGGGCCGGCGGAGCGGCGGGCCCGCTTTGCTCTCCCCTCCCACTGCAGCGGAGCTGACACACCTCTGCGGGCCCCGGCGCCGGCACCAGCCGCCTCCGCACTGACGTGGGCGACGGGACCCCCCGCTCTGCCCCGCCCCGGCGGGGAAAGATCCCGCGTGGGAGCCCGGGGGATCCCGTGCAAACCCTCGCGGCACCGGCAAAAGACCCTCCAGAGGGGCCGGGGTCTCGAATCTCTTGAAGGGTCCCCTACTGGGTCGGACGGACTCCGGGGAACCCAGGAGCATCCCCAGCTCTCACTGCAGGAACCGTGCTGCATCACCCCCCAGTCCACCGCCTCCTGACTCTACCACCCCCGGTCCCACCGCCCCCCGCCTCGATGCTACTTTGCCCCGGCCCTGGGGAAGGGGCCCCGGCTCAGGGGGTCGCGGGGAGCTGCCCGGTGCGCCCA
>NW_008235742.1:1373745-1376807 GCF_000691975.1 Corvus brachyrhynchos | reverse complement strand
GGGGGGGGGCCCCCCAGCCCCCCCGCAGCAGATGTGGCGGCGGTTTGTAATCAAGCCGTGGATTAAGGCCTGCGGGTCTCGGGGTTGCTGCTCTCTCCAGTGGTGCAGAAGAAGGGATTTAGCTTATATCTGTTCTCAGCCACCCCCAGATGCCCACAGAGGGGCTTGGGGGGCTAGCGCCTGCGTGCCCTACATACACCTACAGACCCGCGATGCCCCTTGTCCCCTGGCTCTGCAAGAGCAGGAGACCTGCTCTCCCAGGGGCCTCGAGCAGTCCCGAGAGACGGGGATGCCCCAGCAGCTGCTCGGTCCAGGCTGGCTCCAAGCGAAGAGCAGGAGCCCGGCCAGGCTGTGCCCGGTGCAGGCAGCTCCACACCGGTGGCTCTAGACCCGTGCCGGGCCTGGCTGCCGCGGGCAGGGCAGCACAGCCGTCACTGCAGGCAGCCGGTGCTAAACCTGCTCCCTGCCCAGGCAGAGCCCAGACCGCGGCTGGGGAGTGAAAGAGCGAACAGAAAGCCCCAGGTGTGGCAGGGACGCCTGGCAGTGCACCAGGAGTTCTGCTACCAGGAGCTGGAACCACATGCTGAGGACATTGCACCCGCCCTCCTGTCCCCCAGACCCTGGCAGTGCCTGCAGGTCCATCCCCAGGAGAGGCACAGCCCACCTGACCGTATCCTGACACCCCGGGGGTGCTGCCTGCTCTGGCCACAGCCCCATGTCCTGAGCCTGTGTGGGGTCAGATCTGTGACAGCCCCAAAGGGGACATGCAGAGTCCCTGCTCTGCACCCACAGCTGGCTGTAGGGCCAGCATTGGCCCCAGAACCCTCCTCCCTCCCCTTCCCCCAGGATGCAGGGTGCAGGAAGGCACCCCCAGAGCCAGCACAGGGCAGAGATCTGCAGCTAGCATCCCTGCACTGCAGAAAGACCAGGAGAAGGGGAAGAGACCCTCCAGCTAAGAACCCTGGGGACTCCGTGGAGGCTGGGGGGCATCTGTCCCACTGTTCTTCATCCAGGGTGCGGCAGCCCCACAGCCCCACAGCGAGCACCCAGGATCCTGTCCCCGTCTGGAGGCAGCAGGAGGGCCGAGGGCAGAGCTGAGATAAGCCAGGGCAAAGACAGCTGTAGCCGGGAGAAAGGGGGATTGAGGGATTATGGCCAGGAGCCCGTTAAAGCTAGGGATCAATTTTCTCCCCCCTGGAGAGAGGAAAGTGGGGCCTCTGCCCCACAGGAACTAATCTGCTTCTTAGTGAGAAGCTGGGAATTTTGTTGTCAACAACCAGCAACACGCGTGCCCAGCACTGTGGGGATGCAGCGCCAGGTTGGGGCCCCTGGGTGAGGGGTATGCCCTGCACCAGCAGCCACCCCAACTTCTGGAACCACCATGTCTGCCATCAGGAAAAGACAATCCTAGACCAGACAGGGCTCTGCGTCCTGCCTGTGCCCAGCTCAGTGCCAGCCCACAGCAGCCCCTACTCCATTCCTTGGCCCCATTCCCTCTGGTCCTTCAGGAGCCAACAGTAGCCCTGGAGAGGGCTGGGGTTTCCTGCATGTGCTGGATGCCCTCGCCAGACTCTGCTCCGCTGGCTGGATGCTCCTGGGTTTGGCCTGCACACCCGCATGACAGAGACTGAGCAGACCTGCTATTTCTGTCCCCAGCATGCAGATGTAAAAGATGGACCAAATAAAAGATTCAGGACAGGCTCCAAAGTGGGGTCGCACCTGCCACCTTGCCTTCCTCCCCAGGGCTGGGCCTGTGCTCTGCACCATTTTCAGTATCAGGAGCAGCACGTGGTCAAACCACAAGTAACAGCATTGAGACACCAACAGCTTCAGACCCACCAGCCAGGGGAAAGGCTCTGCTGTGCAATGACGGAGCAGGTGAGGGGGCTGCAGGGTGAGGGGTTTGCTGGGAGCCAGGCAGGACCCTCCATCACTGGCTTTTCTTAGCTTTTTAGGTCGTTTTCTTGTGAGCTCTGTGGGTTTGGGCTGAAAGGCCAAAACCCTGGGGAATCAGAGCAGTGCCTGGTGGTCCAGGGCCCTGGGGGCCGGAGCAGGAAAGGGGCTAGAGGAACTGCTGGAGGGTCAACCTGCCGTGGCACTGGGTTCTGATCCCACCTGTGGCCCCGGAGCACCTGGGGGTCTCAGGCCCAATTGTCTGGGCTTGCTGACAGGGGCCAGAGTGAAATTGCTGTTGTGAAGCTGCTCTGAGTCAGAGCATGTCAGATCCTGGTCTCCAGGGCAGTGGGGTCCTGACTGAGCAGTACTAGGCTGCAGCACTGTCCTGCTGTCCCAGAGCAGGGCTGAGCAGCTGGGAGGTGGGAGCACTGTGCTCCGCTGCCTGCAACCTGTGTGAGGCAGCAGGATGTCCCAGGACTTTCCTATCTGGGAGCAGGACCAGGCAGTGCAAGGCTGTACCCATACTGGCGTCCCCAGGGTGGTGCATGGGTGTGTGGGTGCTTTGGGCACCCGGGGATGCTGGTGTGGAGACCCAAAACTCGATTGCCCAGGGCGGCTGGGGCCGTAGGCTGGGTGCTGAGCCCCAGAGCAGCTCCGCTGGCAGGTGCAGGGTTAGTTCGTGGGACACGGTGCTGTGCTAGGGACGCCGTGACTGGGGTCATGTCCCTCCACCAGCTCTGCATTGCAGGCGGCTGCACGGGAAGTGTGTGGTCACTCTTGCAATGACTGAGCACAGTTAACATCCCGCTGCTGCGGGATGGGTGTGAGATGGAAACAACCCCGCACGTGGGGACAGGGACCGGTGGCTGCGGCACACGCGGGCTCCCAGAGGCGGGGCTGGGTGGAGAAGGGCTGCCCTGGGTGTGGTTCTCCATCCCGTGGCTGGGCCACCACTGCTAAGCCGTTCTCACTCAGCCTCCCTCTGCACAGGTGACCCCCAGCCCCATCTCAACAGAGCTGATGGCCACCACTGACTTCTACCCCTGGGAGGATGGGTACTCGGGCGAGGCTGGCATGTTGCCTGAGCTCTGTGAGAAGCAGGCAGTACAGGGTTTCGCCCGCACCTTCCCGCCTGCAGTGTATCTGCTGTCCGCGCCTCTGGCCAC
>NW_008235742.1:1371078-1372858 GCF_000691975.1 Corvus brachyrhynchos | reverse complement strand
GGGGTTTGGTCCCTCCGCGACTCCCCGACAGCCCCATCCGTGCATGGACCTGCCCCAGCGAGCAGCTGGGCACGGGCAGCACCAGACAATCCGCACGGCGCCTGCACACGCCTGGGCAGAGGGAAGAGCAGCCCCACAGCGCCTGCTTGCCCTGCGAGTGCCTTCACTGCCCGGAGATCTGCCGGGCTGGGGTTCCCGCAATGTCACGCGTGTTGCAGGGGAACCCTGCAATGTCACGCGCGTCGCGGGGCGTGCAAAGTTACGCGTGCTCTGGGGATCCGTGCGGTGCCGGTGAGCCGGGTCGGTGGGTGCAACAGGCAGCTGGTTCCTATTCTCACAATAAACCCCGAACGAGTCCCGGTGGGCGAGAGCAGTCTCCGTCCTGGGCGGCGCTGCCCCGGGGGGTTTGTGGGGCCGGGGGCGGCTCCTTGGCCACCGGCGCTGGCGGGCGATGCCTGCAGGAGGCAGCAGAACCTCGCGCTTCCTGGCCCCCCTCTGCTCGTCCCCGCCGCTGGAGGGACAGGGAGCTCCAGGACTGGGGACAGCAGAGACGCTCCGGAAAAACCCTCCTTGGGTCCTTCCCCGTAGGGCGGGGGCAGAGGGACGTTTCTCTCCCCTTCTTACTCCTCCCACGAGCTCCTCTGCCACGGCACATCCCGGCCCGGAGGCTCCCCGGCACCAGGGTGCTGCGCTGGGGCTGGCCCGGCCCGGACACGTGGCGACCGACACATGACCACGGGCTGGGACATGGCGACCGACACATGTCCCGCGGGCTGCCACACGGTGCCACGGGCCCGCAGCGCCGGGGCCGTGCGGTGTCCCACTCACCAGGCCTGGCTAAAGCGCTGCACAGTGCCGGGAACAGGATTGGGCTTGACTGTGGTGCAGCTGGTCATGGAGTCTCCCAGTGGAGCTGGGCATGCAGAGAAGCACCTCCCGGTCCTGCCGGGGCTGGAGGCTACTTCCCGTTCACCCCTGCTCTGCTGGGGATTAGCCCAGGGCTCGACTGGAAGAAGCCATTCCAGAACATTCACCTACTGCTGGGCCAGAAACAGGTTATTGCTGACTCAGCAGCCGCAGAGGCACGGTGATGGGTCTCTGTCCCCCGCAGCCCTCAGTGAGGATCAAGGGCCAGATTCGCGCAGTTCTTGGCCAGACAGCACAGCAGCCCCCGCTGCCCACCCAGCCTGTGGTCTCGGGTGGTCCCGCTCCAGTCCTCCACTGCCCCCATAGCTGGTCGGCTCTGCTCGATGCCCGTGACTGCCCTGGCTGCACAGCCGGCTCCACACCGGCGGCTCAGCCCCAGGCACAATCCGGAGCAGGCTGCGTGGGAGGGGAACTGGCAGCCGGAGCTTCCTGCCTGCGCATCCCAGCACCCAGGCTCCCAGGGACGGCGGTGACCCAACAGCTGTAGCAAAGGCAGAGCCTTAACTCCTGGGGCTTCCGGAGTGGGGCCAGGGCCTGGACGCTGCCGCGGCACCCACGGCTCGAGGGTGCCGCAGACCCTCTGCCACTGGGCAGAGCCCGGGGCTGAGCTGAGCCACATAGTTGTGGCAGCGGGTGTGACCGCACCACGAACGCCCTTCACCAGCTCCTTTGGGGAAAAGCGCTATGAGGGCCTGCAGGACAGGCCTGCCCGGGCACGGTGTCCTCCTGCCCACGGTGTCCTCCTGCCCAAGCACAGAGCCCATGAGGCTGCCTGCTGGAACACACTTGGCCCCGCACCGGGCTGAGTCGCCATGCTGGGACGGGCGCCAGCGTTGCCGCACGCAGGAGCCAG
>NW_008235742.1:1365812-1370062 GCF_000691975.1 Corvus brachyrhynchos | reverse complement strand
TGCTGCCAGCCTGGTCCCGCTTGCTGTGGCCCTTCTCCCCTGCCCACTGTGGGGGCTGCAGCACGGCCCTGGCAGCACAGGGCTGGAGGCAACCTGAGCCCCCTATGCTGTCAATCCCGTAGCATCAGGTCCCCTTTCCCAGCAGTGCCAGCCCCCTGGGACGGTGGGAAGTGGGGACAGTGACAGGGCTGGAGCTGGGCCCTCTGGGAACTGGTGGCAGTGCCAAGGGCACAATTATGTCAGGAACCGTCTTTGGGCTTCCCGCATCCCGTGGGCCACACTGGCTCCGGGCTGGCGTGGGCGGCTGGTGACGCCAGCTCCCCTGAGAGCCTTTTGCTGTGGCCAGGGGGGTCCTTGGAAACCCACAGCGTCGACTACCCCTTCGTGGGAACATGGGAGCAGCTACCCTGGCCCTGCCACCACAGCTCCTCTTCTGTTTATTTATATCCCTGAGAAGGAGCTGGCTGCCACCACTGCCTCCTCTGGACTGCCCATGAGAAACTGGGCACTGCCTCCATGCCTGCAGCCCTGACGAGCATGTGAGGCCCTCCCCAGTCTCGGCAGTGGGACAGTGTCTGGAGGTGCTGGCCCTGTGCACGGGTACCAGCACTATGTGACAGGTGCCCTTAATGCCACAGGTCAGTGGTGCCCGGCCCTGCCCCACAGCACAACCATACCTGCAGCGGCTCCCCCCTCCCTGTCACTATTTTTAGCATCTGTCTCTTTTTCTTGGCGTTGCGTGCTCTGGCCTGTCATGCCTCTGGCTGCCCTGTTGGGCTGCAGCTGGCAGGAGCTGCCGTGCATCTCCCAGGACAGCATTGCCGGTGCTTCCATGTCCCCGCACCCCACTCTGCTGGGCGCCCTGCCCGACCCGGTGCCTGCCTGTGCCTGGGCTCTGCCTCGTGTCCCAGCATGTGTGCCAGGGTTATCACGTGAGCAGCACTGTCCATGTCAAGTTGTGCTGCGTGAGGAGGAACTGACCCTGTCCTACTGCAGGGCCAGGGACTTCCCAGTGCTGCGTCCCACCGCCGCGGGCAGGAAGTCAGCGGCCCCATTACAATGGGACTTTGTGCCGTAAGCGTATTACTCAGCACTGACCTTGTGCAATTCTGCACGGTATTCAGCCAGCCGGGTCAGCTGAGGACACATGGCCAGCACTCCCGCCGGCTGCCCCCGCCCCCGGGGTGCCCCAGCTGCAGCCCTGGCTCCTGCCGTGGCCTTGCGGGTGCCAGGGCTCTTCTGCCCCATGGCAGCAGGATGGGAGCCTGTCTCTCTGGGCCCAGAGCTGGGTTGACGAGGAGGCATACAGTAATGGGGTGATGGCGAGGGTGCCAGCTAATGATCGTGGGGCTGAGATGTCTCCTTCCTCCCCAGGGATCCCTGGAGGTGAGCCTGAGCCAGCCCACCCGCAGCAGCAGCGGCTCAGAGCGGTGAGTGATCTGCTGCCTCCGGTTTGTGTTGTGTCCCTTGTGTGGTGCTGTAGGAGCTGGGGACTGGCATGTTGTGGGAGGTTGCCCTGGTGCTGGCATGTGCCGAACTGTCCTGCACACAGAGCTAGCACCAGGCTGTGCTGCTCTGTCGGGTAGAGCAGGGAGTGGCAGAGCCGGGACTGCTCTGCTTGTCCCCATGCCTGGCGCATCCTCAGGCATGTCTCCATCCCTCTGCCATGCCAGATAGCTTGACTGCTGCAGGCTTAGCTGATGGGGCTGTGCATGACTCCTCCTGTACCAGGAGGTTCTGCCAGGCTGTGTCCATCAGCAGAGGCTGTGCCCTGCAGCGGTCAGTGCTGAGGAAGACAGGGTGCTGGGGCACGGGGGCCTGCTCGCTCCCTGTACTCGCAGTACTGACGCTGCTGCCAACATTCCTTCCTGGTTGTTCATTTTCCGAATTCCTTGGCAGGGCCAAGACTGCAAACAGCTTATTTTTAGCCGGGGTCATTTGCACCCAGTGACTCTGCCGTGTTCCCACCGCAGGGCTGTGGGGTGCCCAGAGCCCCTTGGGACCTAGCTCACCCCAGCCCCGAGGCCAGCTCCCTGCTCAGGGGCTGTGGGAGACACCCACGGGCAGCTGAGCTCAGCCCCGTGTTGTCCTCAGGTCCCTGCTTGTTGCGGAGGAGATGCGCAGCCTCATCGTGGAGAAGGGCCCAGGGCCAGTGGAGGATGACCCTGATGCTCTTGTGAAAGGTGGGATTGTGCCCCAGCTGTGGCTGATCCCATCCCAGAGGGACGGTCAGACCTGCACAGACCCTTCCCTGTGCCGAGAAGCCCGTGGGGCGGGTGGTGCCGTCAGTGGGGCTGAGGGTTCCCCTTTCCAGGCTGGCTGCAGCGGGAGATGCGGGGCTGCATGAAGACCCCCTGGATCCGTCCTCGGAAGTACTGGTTTGTGCTAACACCTGACTCCCTGGACTACTACAGCAGCAACGAGAAGGGGGCCAGGAGGCTGGGCTCCCTTGTGCTCACCAGCCTCTGCTCTGTGCTCTGGCCGGACAAGCAGCTCTACAAGGAGACTGGTGAGGTGCCCACTCCCCTTGGCTGGGCCACATCTTCCCAGCCCCTTGTGCCCTGTGTTACCCTCCCAGCCCTTAGGGCCCCTTTCGCCCAGAGGAGAGGCTGTGCTGAGCCCTGGGGCGCTGAGCTGGCCTGGCTGGGATGCTGGTGGACAGGGGGTGAGTGAGTCTGTCCCTCGCAGGCTACTGGAGTGTGACGGTGTTTGGCAGGAAGCATTGCTACCGCCTGTACACGGAGCACCTGAACGAGGCTGTGCGCTGGGTGTGCGCCGTGCAGAAGGTCATTGACAGCAAAGCGCCTGTCCAAACGCCCACCCAGCTGCTCATTCGTGATGTGGAGGTGAGCCCATGGCACCGGGCTCCCCATGGCTGCAGCCGTAGGCAGCACTGGGATGAATGTTTGGGGCCTTGCATGCCCCAGGGTGGCGGTGGGGGTCTGTGCCAGGCACTCAGCCAGGTGAACCCTCTGCAGCTGCTGCCATTGCTTTGCCCCCACAGGAGCACAGAGACAGCCCTGAGGTTCTGAAGCAGATCTATTGCTGCAACCCCATCCTGCGCTACACCAGTGGCCCCCTCTACGCTCCCCTGCTGCCCTTCCCCTATGGCAGCCTGGACCAAAGCGGTGAGGGGCGGTGGGGGGCACGGAGCTGGGTCCTACACTCCAGGCTGGTGGCACCGATGGCTGGGCTGGCTGCTCTGCGGGGCAGGCAGGCACTGGACTGGGGCCTGGCTGGCTCTGGGTGTGAGGACAGTGCCCAGCTGCTGGCTGGGGGGCCTGGGGAGGACCACGGGGCTGTTAACCCTCATCCCATCCCACAGCCCCTGGCCCCCGCAGCTACACCACGCTGCGCGACGAGGCTGTGAAGCTCTTCAACTCACTGCAGCAGCTGGAGTCAGAGCGGGACCCAGTGCCGCTGATGCAGGGTGTCCTGCAGCCCTGCCTGGACCTGCCGCCGCTGGTGGATGAGATCTACTGCCAGCTGGTGAAGCAGACTACGGAGCCGCCGGCGCCGGGCGGGCAGGGCGACCTGCACTACTGGCAGCTCCTCACCTGCATGAGCTGCACCTTCCTGCCCTCCCCGCCTGTCCTGCGCTTCCTGCGCTTCCACCTGGACAGGTGAGTGCCAGGGTGCCAGCTGCCATCAGGGAGCTCGCCAGGTGCCTGGTGCCTCTCAGATCAGTGCCACCCTCACCCTCCTGGCATTTCTTGCAGGACAGAGAACCGTTTCCCTGCCTCGGAGATGGCCAAGTACGCCTGCTTCATCCGGGAGGCGCTGGGAAAGACGAAGGGGAGGGAGTGCGTGCCCTCTCTGGAGGAGATCCTGGTGCTGATGCAGCGGCAAGAGATGATCTGCACAGTGCACTGCCCTGGGGCGCCCGCCTGCAGTGTGGCCATCAGTTCCCACACCACAGCCGAGGAGGTGAGGGGTTACAGCTGTGCCAGGCAGGGGGCTGGGGACATTTTGGCGCTGAGGGCTGGGTGGGCAGTGTGCCACAGCAGCTGAGCAGGGTCTCTCCTAGCTGAGCCATGGTGGAGAGGGGCCAGGGGCTGTCTGCCTTTGCCCACCATGACCTGTCTGTGTCCCTTTGCAGCCCTGAGTGCCGTGGCCAGGGACACGTGGTCACCATCGGTTGCCTTTGTCTCGCCCAGGTGGCCCAGGAGCTTGTGTCACGCCTGGGGCTGTCCCAGAGCCCCAACCTCTTTGCGCTCTACGAGCAGTCCCGGCGACGGGAGCAGCCAGCG
>NW_008235742.1:1356837-1364995 GCF_000691975.1 Corvus brachyrhynchos | reverse complement strand
CTGGGCATGGGGGCCAGGCCCGTCTCGCTCTACAAGCCGGGAGAGCCCGAGCCCTTGGACAGCTTCTGCTATGGCCGCATCTCCTCCTTCGGTGCCTCTGACAGCAGCACCTTCCGCCTCTCTGTGGAGGATCGAGACCTGCTCTTTGAGACCTCCCAGGTAAGGGGCTACCGTCCCTCCACCCTCCCCCTCTCAGCAAAGGTGCCCCAGACTGACCCCTTATGCCCCCTCTACCTGCAGGTGGATGAGATCGCCCAGCTCCTCAACACGTACCTCGCCTCTGCAGGTGCCCAGCGGCTGCCCCGGCCCCAGGAGCCTCCCACCAGTCCCCCCACCTCGGAGCCCACTGTGCTGCCGCAGGGGCTCTGCCCTGGGGCCGGGCCCTGGCAGCACCAGCCACCAGTGGGTTCCTCCCACAGCTAGCCCAGCAGCTGGTGTGGCCATGCAGGTGCTCTGATGGCTAGCGTGAGAGGGCAGCCAGCCCAGCAGCAAGTGGCAGGTCTGTGCTGGCCCCCAGCTGCTCCGCAGAGCAGGGGGCCAGGGGGTCATGCTCCCCCCACTGCCATTGCCTTTCTGGCTATTCCCTTAATTTATTTTGAGACGCCTGCGCGCCCCACGTCTCCCAGCACTTTCCCTGGTGGGCAGTGGGGCCGCCCCGCTGTGGTCCCCCCACGCTGCCCCCAGGCCTGTCCCTGTCCCCTATACCCTGGTGCCTTTGCCTCCAGCACTTGTGTTGCCTGGCCACTCTGCTCGTGCCCCGAGGGCTTTGCCTACAGCAGAGGGTACCAGGCAGTAGTGCTGTGCCATCATCTGTCTGTCCGTCCTCTGGACCCACCCCTTCTGGAAAGCTGCGGGCAGCTTTTGGCCAAGCTGCCCCGGGGACCCGTGGGCTCCTCCTAGATGAGTGGCTGGGCTCTGCGGTGGCCCTGTGGCCAGGCTTATGTCACAGGGGTGGCTGGTGGAGCGGCAGCTGGTACGGCTGGGGCTTGGCCCCTCAGTGTTGCCTCTGTAGAGTTTGTTGGTTCTGTCTTGGGATGGGGGGGTTGGTTGGTTGTTTTTCTAAATAAATGCACAAAGGAAAGGCTGGGCCTCCTGTCCTGGAGCGTGGGTTGACAGCAGGAGGCTGGGACAGTCAGATCCCTGGAGCAGCAAGGGCAGCGGGGCCTGGGACAGGCAGCGGGGAGGAGCAGCACAGCGTGTCCCTCTGGTCATTGCCAGGCGACCTTTGGCATTTCACCAGCCCCAGCCCCGGGGGCTGCTGCCAAAGAGGGCATGGGAGCCCATGCTGCCATGGTGGCTGTATTTTTAGTCTCCTGCTTTGTGCCCCGAAGAGCAAGAGGAAAATGCTCATTTTCACCTTGGGCTGCCTGAGCTTGGGATGGCGCCAGCACTGCCCCTTCTCCCCAGCCCAGCTCCCACAGGTCAGGCCTAGAGCTGCTGTGTCCATATCCCCTGACACTGTACGGCCTCAAGCCCATGTCCTCCCTGGTGTTGCTGTCCCCTGCCTCAGATCCTGAGTGCTGAGGGCACCCCCAGCCTTTCATGGCCCATCCCTGCACGGGGCCTCACTCCTGCAGACTATCCATGTGGGTGCCGTGTGCTCTGCGGGCAGGGCGGTGCCGCTCCCGGCCCTGGTCAGCCGTGCCAGCAGGTCCTGCCAGTATTTCTGGCTCTGCTGCAGCAGTTGCCCAGTGCTGCCTGGGCCCCATGGCACTGCCAGCCAGGGCAGAGCTGTCCCTGCACACCCCAGGACGTGCTGGTGAGCAGTGGTCGCGGCGCTCCCGTGCAGTGGGGCTGGCCGGCCGGCCAGACAAGGCCAGCACCAGCCCCAGTCTCTGCAGCTGGCTTCCCTGGAGCCTGGCTGTTCCATCTGGAGTCATGCAGGCAGCATCAGTGCAGGAACAGCCTTTATTAAAGCAAAATAACCTACAAAAATATAGATACAGCCCGTGCCCCAGGCCTGATCTGGCCAAGGAGGAACAAGGCTCCTGCCCAGGGCAAGGACTAGCTCAGCCACACGGAGCCTTTGGCCACGGGGGTCATGTGCACCCAACTCAGGGGGCCAGGCCTGTTCCCAGCCTCAGGGTCACTCTCCTCCTCCTCACAGCAACTGTTGCTCCCACTGGCAGAGGTTCCCTCCCAGCATAGGGCGCAGCTGCCCCAGTCCTGTCCTGGGCCAGGGCACACAGTGGGCTGGGGGCTGTCCCCCGCCGAGGAGCTGCAGGCGCAGTGCTGCTCCCCGCAGAGGGCCTTCCGCAGGGGAGCACCGCGAGTGTGCAGCCGGCATGAGGGCTCTGCCGCGCCAGGCAGCGCTGGGGGGTGATAAATGTGGGCACGGCAGAGATGAGCCCTGCCGGCGTGCGTGGGGGTGGCCATGGGACCTTCCTGTCTCCTGGCAGGGCACTCACTGTTCCTGCGTGCCCCAGGAGATGTAGTCAGGGCGTGTGGCTGCATGATACTCATCGATCAGCTGCTGCACGATCTCCCGGGAGTTGTCCAGCTCGTCGAAGTTGTCCTTGAAGATGTCCTCCTTGCGGAACTGCTCCAGGAAGGCCTCCCGCTTGCGCAGTTTGTCGTACTGCCGGCACGTCCGCTCGAAGAGCTGGAGAGCAGCGCAGGGTCAGGGGGGTCAGAGCTCCCCAGGGACCCTTCCCAAGAGAAGGGCACCTTGGTCAGCAGGACTGATGGGACTCTGGACCAGCCCTGAGCCCTGCTGGGAGCCACCCACCCCATCCCTGTCAAGGTATGCCCTGGCTTCGTGACAAGCCCAGACTGAAGAGACACGAGGTCCGGGGCTGCAGGGCCCGGCAAGGCGAGGGAAGGCACTCACCGAGGAGATGTTGGTGTGGTTTGCCATCATGAGCCCACTGACGCGGTGAGCAGACGGCAGGTAAGGGGACTTGCGGGACAAAGCCACCTGGATGCTGGCAGGGCCCCAGGGGATGAAGTTTGCCAACTTCCTCTCCCGGATCCGCTGCAGACTCTTGTGAACCTGGTGGGATGAGAATGGTGAGGGGGAGCAGGGTGAGGGACAAACAGCTTGGCTCTTGGCTGCAGCAGACCCAGGAGCTGCTCCCCACAGGAGGGCCTTTTTTTCAGCAGGACTGCAGCCTTTCCATGAGGTCAGAGCCCAAACAGGAGCAATCTGAGGCCAGCTCTCAGGTACTGCCTAGTTCCACCCCAGGATCCCTGCACGGACAGTGACCATGTTCTTCCCTGGGCCATGCCATGGCCATCAGTACCTGAGCAGCCATGGGAACTCACCTGTGTAGGATCCACCTCCCCCTGGATGATGTTGAGGATGGCGATGTAGCAGTGGTTGGTCTGCCTGTCTCGCCCTGTGGACACCATCACGTTTTTAGGCTGCAGCAACCTTCTCATCACGTCCAGGACTGTGGTTTTCCTCACACTGGCCACCTGCACAGGCCAGCCAGGGGTCAGAGGGAGCAGGCGTGCTGCTCCCTGCTCTCCTGCTGCCAGGAGCAGGGGGCAGCTGGACAGAGATGCCCTGACCCCGGGGATGAAGCCACATGCAAAGCCACATGCAGGACAGGAAAATCTCAACACCACACAACAGGCACAGCCAGGCCGAGAAACAGAGTGGAGGCTCCAGCCTGGGGGCTGTCTGGCCCCCCCTGCAGCACAGCAGGGGCTGGGGGTGAAGCTCAGCTGAGAACAGAGGGACAGGGACCCGTTTAATGTTGCTGTCAAACATGGGTCCTGTCCCACTGCCAGGCAGGGAGCAGTGGGGGTTCAACAGGGAAGGGGTTGTTCCCCACTGCATCCCCTCCCCACCTTGCCCAGCTCTGAGCCATGGGCAGCCTGGCCACTGCCCTCCCCGAGTGCTGTTGGGGCTTGGCCCAGCTGCTGCTGGCCAGGGGGGCCACAGCCAGGGTCAGCTGGGTGACGTGGCAGCCCCCTCCTGCTCTGGTTGAGCCACTGGCTGAGCCCTGCCCACACTCCTCCCTTGGAGGACAGATCACACACGGATACCCTTTTCAGAGCCAGCAGTTTTTCAGATTTGCTTCTCTGAGAAACATCCTGAGGAAATGCACACAGGGAGGGGAGAAGAGCAGCTGTTAGTTCTGGTGGGCCAGTGCAGGTGAACACCTCCCAAAACAGAACTGCCCCACTGGCATGGGGGAACTGGGGGGCACTAGCTAGGGTCAAGCCAAATGCAAGCAGCATCATCTGAAATGCTGAGGGATGGCAAATTCCCTCTCAGGCACAGACTGAACTTCAGGAAGGGGCTGACACATGGCACCCACCATCAGTGACAATGAGCACTAGTGTTTGGACCCAAATTGCCCAAGCCGATGGCTCACGGGGGTGGCAGGGCCACTCTCCTGGCCTTGCTCTGATCACTGCTAAGGGTGGCTTTTGCCAGTCCTGACCCCGATGATCTTGACAGCCGCCCTGATGCATGCAGCAGGTAGCCTGGCACAAGCACAACTGCCTGCTCACGTCTAATTCACTGCACACGCAGCCGTCACGTGGTGTGAGCACATGGGCCTGGGATTTGGGACATGCAGTGACAGCTCACACCGGGACGGGGCTGAAAGATGCTGCAAGGTGAGTGTGGCAGCTTCTCTGCCCTTGGGGATGGGAAGGAGTGCCTGGGGCTGCCTTACCGACTGGTCGGTGGTGAGTGGCGTGTACCCCGTCATGAGGAAGTGCAGCCGGGGCGTGGGGATCAGTGAGGCGATGAGCCCGATGAGGTCGTTGTTCATGTACCCAGGATACCTGAGCGTGGTGGTGCTGGCAGACATGATGGTGGAGACCTAGGGGAGAGGGCAGGGTCAGCAGAGGGTCGCAGAGCGTGTCAAAACCTGCCTCCTGCAGACATGCCAAGGGAAGCTGGGGCGCCTGGAAGGGCACAGGAGCCTCGCTCACAGCTCCAGGCTGCCCACCCCTGAGCCCAGCCCATGAAACAGGTTCAGACTGAACTGAACACAGCAGGGAAACCCCATGCTGGCTTCTCCTGAAGGAAGCCCTTCTCACCAGCTGGTTGATCTGCGAGAACGACGGGTTCTGAATGTGCAGCCGGTCTGTCGCGATCCGATTCAAGGCTGTGTTGTCCAGAACGACCTGCAACAGAAACCTGGCTCTGTGAAGGGCCCCTGAGGCAGCTGAGGAAGGACAGTCCTGGCCATGTGTCCCAGGGCACTGGTGGTCCAGAACAGGCCCTGAGTGGAGCCCTCTGCACAAGTGGCAGACACTCGAAACCACAAGCTGACTCATCTGTGGCACGTAACCGACACCGTCAATGGAACCTCTTCCCTCCCTCCTGGCTGTGCTCCCCGTGCTCTCCCAAAGAGCTCTGCCCCTGGGCCAGCGCTGCACAGCAGCGTCAGTTCCAGCAGCTCTGGTGCAACTGCTCCTCCACTGCCACATGCAGGGATCAGCTGTGGGGGATGAGCAGCGTCTCGGTCAGACCTGACCGAAGGCCCCGGTGCAGGTTCAAGGTGCTGCCCGGCTGCGGATGTTGTGGGTGCTGCAAATGACACAGGGATTGAGTGCAGGCAGAGGGTGCAGCACAGCTACACACAGGAAGCACAGCCAGCCCTCACTACCTTGGGAAGATGTGCTGGATCCAAGGCAGAAATGCCAGGCAGCTCTGCAGGGGTTAGCACCAATGAGGGTCCCTGGGGCCACAGCTGCTTGGCCCTTCTGTTCCAGGCGTGCTCATTGCTGCACCTGGGGCTCACGGGCGCTGCCACAGTGCTGCCCCCAGGATGGGCTGCAGTTCTGAGCTGTGGGGACAGGGCTGTCTCCTCGGGGCTGGCTGCACCATGGGCCTCTTACCACACAGTCAGCGTTCTGAGTCAGCCTCTTCAATCTCAGCAGAGAGTTGTATGGCTGGACTACAACATCGCTCATCTCATCCTGGTTTGGGAACACTGAGTAGGTCTCCACCAGTTTCTTGGGATACCTGGTGAGAAGTACAGCATCTCAAGGGTTAACACCATCAAGCTGCACTCTCCCCTTCCACAAGCTGCCTTAGCAGTCTCCAGGGCTCAGGACAGAGTGAGTCACCAGAGCTGCAGCCAGAGTGGCTCCCAGGGAGGGAGAGAATGTGTCCCAGCAATGCCTACCCCAGCAGCACAGGAGCCGGCTGCCAGAGGAGCTCCAGGGAGGCTGAGCCATCCACAGGCTGATTAAGCAGCTGCTCACAAGTCTTTTCAAGAAGATGCAAGTTGGAACAGGCCAGGATGGCAGCCCACAGCCTTCAGCCAGAGCCTCCCACCCTCCCCTGAACTATCAGGGTGTCCGCAGGCAGCTGCCTGATAAGAACGGCCGAAGGAAGACAGAGCTTGGACAGAACAAGTTCAGTTTCAGAGCCTCTGAAGTCCCCAGGCATATCAGGAGCCGTCCCTCCGCAGGCAGCATGCCAGGGATTGCACAAGGCAGTGTTTGGGTGGGGGTGGTGGCTCTGAGTCAGCGCTCTCCAGCTCCCGCTCTGGGGACGCTGCCCAGGCCAGGCCAGGCACTGTGGTGTGGGGACAGGGCTGTGCTCACCTGTCATTGAGTCTCTCCAGGAGGTACGAGCCCAGCCCAGAGCCTGTTCCACCAGCAATGGAGTGGCAAAGCACAAACCCCTGGAAGGAAGCAGAAGGCAGGGGCTGAAGGTGAAGCTCAGCCCCAGAGCAGGCAGACAATGTGTCACCTCCATAACCTCCAGCAGAGTCCTGCCAGACAGGGACAGAGCTCCCTGTGCCAGCTGGGAGCAGGGATGCAGCAGAGACTGACCCCAGCTCCCCCAGGCCTAGCAGGCCACGCCTGCCCACACAGTGGGATCTACATCTCTGCACACCCTGCAAAGTGCAACAGCTGCTCGGGAATATTCAGGATTCCTCCCATCCAGAAAAGGATTTGGAATAGCTCCAATGTCACCTCCAGGGTCCAGTCCATCACAGGAAATGGAGGTGCACGTTCTCAGCCCTTTCCTGGGTCCTCCACACCCCTCCCTCCTTCTAGGGGAGTCACTGAGCTCCCAAGCTCCCACTGTCTGACACCAGGGCAGCTCCCACCTGCTCAGCTCCCACAACAGGCGCTTGAATCTCCTGCCAGCTTGTTTTGGTGACGTTCTCCCTTCTGCTGCTGCCACGTGACAGCCTGACATCAACACCCGGCAGCCCTGTCTGTCTGCACACAGGGTACAGGTTCACATGGACAGTGTAAAGAAAAATGCCCCACAAGCAAACAGTGAAAGAACTTCTGGGGCAGGCTGGCAGGTGGAGTGGGGATAGACAGACCTCCTGTCCCTAGATCCCCTCTCTACATGTTCTGTGCTCAGTCCCACAAGCACACTGAGCAAGTCTGTGCCCATTACAGTGCTGAGCTCAACATTACAAAGAGCAACCTGGCTGGGAAAACACCAGGCAGAGCCACCAGATCCAAATCCCTTGTTTACTTACTTCCAAACTGTCACTCCCATCAGCCTCTCTGTCTATTATGTCAAAAATATCTTCATGAATCTTTTCTCCCTGCAAGAGAGATCAGGACTGGTTTTGTTCCTTTCCAACAGAACACACAGAAGAGCTGCTCAAGCTCAGTGTGAAGTCAAGCCAGACTGGCAGTTTGGTCCTGTGCCCAGGGTGCCACAGGGCACCCAGCATCAGTCCCTGCCAGTGACGAGGTGTTCTTCAGACACTGGGACTGAGCTGACATGAGGGAGCCAGGACAAAGCCCCAGGCCTGATGAGCTGCCCTGTGTCTCACCCAGCAGCACTAGAGCTGGTACCTGCGAGAAGCCACTGGCCCAGTTGTTCCCAGCTCCCCCTCCGTGCTCGGACAGGTAGATGTTTTCTGGGTTGTAAAGGTTGGCATAAGGGGAGTTGAGGATGGAGTGGATGACGCGGGGCTCCAGGTCCAGCAGCACAGCCCGGGGGATGTAGTGCTCATCATCTGCCTACAACGAGAGCAAGAGGATCTCGATGCTGCTGCAGCTTGGTGCCACTTCCACTGCGAAGGTGGGAGCTACCCCCTGGCTGCAGGTGAGCCCCACATGGCCAGGCTGTTGAGGGGAAGGAGGGAGGGAGACAGGCTGCTCCTGTGCAGCCCAGCCTCAGTGCAGCATCTCTGTGCCCCAGAGCACTCCCAGCGTGGGAGCAGGGGACTCTTCGTGCTTACATAAGACACTATCTATGGCAGCCACA
>NW_008235742.1:1351462-1355574 GCF_000691975.1 Corvus brachyrhynchos | reverse complement strand
CTGGGGGTTTGGTCCGTGTCCCGCTCCGGGCAGAAGGGACCTGGGAGCACTGGGTCTGCTGCAGCCCCGTCCGCGTGCTCTCCGTGTACCTGAGAGCATCACAGTAGCCGGGAAAACTCAGCCTGCTGTGTGCCAGTGGAGGGACTGCAGCTTGCCTGGGACAGGAGCTGTACATCAGGGCCGGCCCGGGAGAATTTACACGAGTAGACCAGGGTCACCCGGCAGCTGCCCTCGGGGCATGGTGTGTGTTGACTCAGTAGTAGGTGCTGAGTTTTCTCTCTGAGCGGCTGGTTTTAGGTTGGTTTGTGTTACCTCTTCGTGTCTCACACAGATCTGGCCAGCACCGACTCGTTGGTTTCTTCCCCACAGGTTCTTTGCTCTGACTTCCCTTCGTTTGCTGTTCCTGATTGCACTTACCCTCATAGTAGTAGTGTGTCTAGACCAGTGGAAGCACAAAATCTGGCCAGAAATTGGTGGTAAGTTTTTGAGCTCATAGCAGCAAATCAAGCCCTGTTTCCAGCCCCACAAGTACAGGCTCTGCACTGCCTGCAGTTAAATTGTTAAAACCTGAGCCTTTTGCTTTAAGGGTCTAGAAGCTGGCAAGAGTACTGCAGGCATGCCCGTTCCAGAGCTGGAAAATTCTAACCTGTGTAAACATAAGTCCTTTTTGTGCTTGTGACACTGGTATTTGTCTTGTAATCCTGAACCACAGGGTGTACGTGACCTAGTGCAGGTTTGAGACAGTGATTCACTTTCTGAGCATTCAGTACCAGAGAAATTGAAGCATATGTGGAACTCATCTGGATTCCTCCTCAGAATCCATAATAATCCAGTTTAGGATGAAGACAAGTCCCAGCCTTGCTGTTGATCAGAGATTTCTTTGGGAGAAGAGGCATCTGAACAGCTGTTAATGAAGTTAGTTTTCAGCTTTCAGTAACCAAAGCAGTTGTGTCCCTCCTTTGTGACATTAATACACTGATGAACACCCCCATTCCGAGCAGCTCGGGGTCCCTTGGCTTCGCATGGACAGGTTAGTTTGGAGCAGTGTGAGGGTCTGCATGTTCCCAGGGCTGGTTCCCTGACTAACCAGCAAGTTTGGCTCCCAGCTTTCTGCTTCAATCCATGTTCTCTGTAGTTCCTGGGAAGACATTAAAGCTTTCCTCGGTTTCAAAGCTTGGCTCAGGCTCCTTCTTAGGAGACAGTGTCTGTCCAACTCCCTCATCCCTCTGATTCGATCTCTCAGGGTGGCTGGTACGTCCCTTTCAAGTCCCAGCCTGGGTGAGAAAGTATCAAAAGACTTAAATCCCTGATGCCTCCAGTCTGCAGGCTGTTCCTGCTGCCCAGCTGGTGTGTGCAGGAGTTGGGGAGAGGGAAGTGGGCAGCCTCTAGTGTCCAACAAACACCGAGGAGCAACAGGAAGACTCTTGCAGTCCTGTACTGTCACACGTACACACTCAAGATTTTGTTATGGAGTGATGCATCTCCATCCTGTAATTACAGTTAATGTCTTATCCAGGTGTTCCCCAGCTCATTAAAGCTTTACTTAAATCCCAAGAGCTAAGCGTTCCCATGGCAAATTCCTTGCAACTAATGTAGTGTCTGTTCTTAATATTTTAGTGGCAAGACCTGATGAATTAGACAATGAGAGGTAGGAAACTAATTGACTCCTCTGCTGTGATACTTTGCTGTGATACTGTGTTGTTACCTGCACATGCTTGGGATGATGGCTCCTTCGGGTGAGGAGGAGGGGGAGAAGGGAGGAGGGAGCTGGGAGCTGCTCTGTGGAGGGCAGATGGAGACCCAGATGCAGTCAGGTGGTTGTGAGAAGTTTTTAACTTGCCCAAGCCATTTTTATTATACTTTGCCTTCACACCAGCCTCCAGATACATGTGCTCGATTCCCTGCCCCCTGCCTTAAGAGCAATTCCTCTTGTATGGGCCTCCAGTAGGAGGAAAATAGCATTTCTGTGGGAATTAATGAAGTCTTCTGAGACTTGATAGGGAATATTTAACAGGCTTGTTCCAGCAGTTGTTCCTGCATAGTTATGATCTGACTGCAGCATTAATAATGGGTTGAGAAACTTTGAGGTGTTGCCTCACTGCTCACACCTGCCTCTCTGGGCACACCTTCCTGCCACCACTGCCAGGCTCTGCTGGATGTCAGCTCCTGATTAAATCACCTGAGCTGGTGCCAAAGGACAATTGTCTTTATTAATTTTTTTTAAGAGGCCCAAGCACAAAAGGAATTGCTCTTTCTAACCTTCAGGTACTCGTGACTAGCAGTTAAGCAGCACTAACAAAACTGACCAATTCAAGGCCTCTCGAGTAACTGAGTATATGAAGTGAGGTGCAAGGCTGCTTCTAGACCTCATGCTGAACACTTAGAGGCTGCAGTTGACCAGATAAACACAGAAAAAGTAAATGGATTCACTTGATTTGCCTCTGCACTGCACACTCCCTCCAGCAGTATGGAAACTAGTCCAGGCTCTTGACTGAAATTCCTGCTCTTCAGCTGCTGTGGGAGCACGGGGATGCTGTAGAGGCTGCTAAGGGCTGTAGATGAACTGCTTTGGGCAGGCCACTGCTTGGAGGGCCGGTGACCCTCATCTCTAGAGCTCCATGCTGGGCTGGGAACAGAAGGAAGCATTGAGACAAGTATTTGTAACAAGGGTCTTCAACACTGACACTGATGCAGCAATATCTGTTCCCAAATTCTGCCTTCACTGCAGCTGGGGATACGTCCACCCTCGGCTGCTCGGAGTGCCGGAGCTCTGTCATCATTTGGCTGAAGGATGGGTGGCTGGGACCAACTTCTTAAGTAATCTCTTCGTTTTCAAGAGGCAAAGTCCTGGCAAGGTAAGAACATAGAGACTTCAGAAATAACCTATTTGGTGTGGAGCCTCTGCTGACCACAAGGATCCTCCTGTGCTGGCATCCAGCACTGGCTGAACACGTTCCTGGATGGGAGGTTGCCACGGGATGTTTCCCACAACACCGTGCCTATTAGGTGGTGGGGAAGAATGGAAAGCACAGTCAGAATAACCAGGTTGTGGAGGAGGGAGGAGAAAGTGAACGTTAGTGTGTGGATTGCACCACTGAAGTGAGAGTGTGGCTGCTCCTTCTGTAGGTTTCTGGCTTTTCAAGTGCCCGTCAAACTTGTCTCCTCACTGGGTTTTAGCAGCTTGAGAAAGTGTGTCAAGCTTTTTCTTTATTTTATTGAGTTCATGGAAAGAGAAACCTGTAGCACAGTGATACTGTCCTTGTCCTCTTCACCTTGAAGAGCTCTCTTGTTTAGCCTCTTCCTTGCTTTTGGTGTCCCTGCTTTAGGAAGCTCCTCTTGCCCTCAGGCAGGAGGCCTTGGCTGCCTGTGGCTCTGAGGGCAGATGTGCCTGTGTCTGTGCCCATGCTGGAGCACATGGTAGGATGCTGTGAAGGCTTCACCCTCCTTGGAACGATGACTTGACCCAGAATTTGCAGAGACTGAGATGGTCAAGAAGTGAGTGAACCTACTGCTTAACCCTGGAAACTCACTGTCTCCCATGTTCAGTTTTGCCTTCTAGTGTGTGGAGTGTTCACTTTCCTGGCTGTCCTGGGCCGGTATATCCCTGGGCTCTTGCTCTCATACTTGCTGTGTAAGTAAATCTCTGTGCCAATACAGACTTACATGTGAAAAGAGATGAGTGGGTGCCAAATATCCAAGGAATGGGGCTCAAGAGGAAAGCTTGTGTGAATGGCTTTAAAATTTAAAATAATACATTCTGCCAGGAATGTGGTGGTTCTTTACCAGGACTCAAAGTCTGCTCTGGAGAGAACATGTTTTGAGTGCTTGGTAACTACAGATCTGAGCACTAACAGGTTGGCCTCTCAATTTTGTTAAACTGGCAGAGGTGATGGCACCAGTTCTAACGGCCTCCCACAGCACTGCCCTCAGTGCTCAGATCTGCCGTGCTCTGTGTGTTGTGCTGCGTCACAAAACGGGCAGGATGTTTGCCAAGCAGCATCCTGAACAACCTTCTAACCCGCATTCCCACTCACTGCAGTGCTCTTCGTCCTGCTGTGGCCCCTCGCCGTGTACCACAGGCTGGGGCAGCGCATGTACCTGCGGCTGGAGCC
>NW_008235742.1:1347962-1351152 GCF_000691975.1 Corvus brachyrhynchos | reverse complement strand
CCGCGGCGTGTGGAGCCGCTGCTGCAGCGGCTGGATTTCAGCGTCCGGGGATACATGATAGCGAGGCAGCGGGAGAGGCAACGTGAGTTCTGTGCTGTTTCTGGCCCCAGGGTTTCAAACCTTGATCTTTGGTACCTGAAACGGGCTATGAACAGAGGCCCCCACCTTTGTGGGCGGTAGGGCTGCATGTCTGGCATGGCAAATTCTTGGAACTGCCTTGGGAAGAGAGAGAGGCAGCTCTGCCTCTGCAGCCATCTCCTAGGAAGCAGCTGCTGTGGGCTTTTCACAGCACTGAGCTGCTCCAGTTCTTGGCTGCCAGAACTGTGTGTTCTCTATTATGGAAAAAGGAGGAAAGGTTCTGTGCGAGGGAGTTCTAAACATGTTCATCTCAGCAAAAAACCTGCTACAGCCGCAGTCAGAAATGATCATGGCTCTGCTGTGGAACAGAGCTGGCTCTGCTCTGTTACATTCAGTTTGGGGTTTTCTGGTTCTGCAGAGCCTTGTCCCAGCAGCAGTAACAGCTTTGTGTCTGGTTTCTAACAGTGCGTGGCCGGGCCCTTGGTCAGGAGGCCACGGACGACGGGAGTGACAGCGAAGAGGAGCTGGCTGCATTCTGCCCCAAGGTAACCGACCCTCGGGGAGAGGGAAGAGCTCAGCTGGAAAGAACAAACCACGCTGTGGGGACATGCAGCATCTGGCTGTGTGTCAGCACAGTGTAGCTGAGAGTGATGGGAGAGCAGATGAGGGCACTATCCTTTCAGAGAGGTCTTTCCCATTCTGTCCCGCTAAAGAATGTCCAAAGCTGCTTGTGCCAGCTGCAGTCTCCTAGACTGCACAGTAAATTTGAATGAGACTCAGGTACCAGTCTCCTGTGAGGACCAGGTTTAGCTGGAGGCCACTCTATCATCTGTTTTGTCTTGAGGCATGGGGATAAGCTTTCTAGTGCTGATATTTTCAATTTTATCTTTTATTTCAAAGCTGGATGACTCCATGGTCGCCAAGGAACTGACCATCTCTGACTCAGAGCATTCAGATGCTGAGGTTTCCTATACTGAAAATGGGATGTTTAACCTTTCAAGGGGCCAGACTCCCCTGACAGAGGGATCAGAAGGTGAGAGGAAACAGGCAGCTTCTGGAAGGTGTGGAATACCAAGCAGGCACCAGTGTGATGGGTTAGAGGGAGGATGTGTTACCTCCCGTCATTGAAGTCTGGCTGTTTGATGTCGGCCTTGCTGCTGGAAATGAGCTGCAACTGCCTGTTTTGTTCAGAACTGAAGCTTCCTCCTTCATTCGTGTGGTGCTTGAGTGGAGTGACGGCAGCAGCTCTGCAAAGGCAGATCCAGCTCTGCCAGGCTGGCTGTGGGTGCGGGTGCAGCGCAGTTGGGGGTTCGGGTGCTCCCCTCTAGCAGGTGGCTGGTTCAGCACTGGGATTCCTTGTGAGTGAGCTGGGAGGTCAATGGGATATGAACAGTTGGGATGGGAGGGAGGGAGAGGTTGAAGACAGTGTGGTCTGTGAGCTCCCAACAGTCCGTCCAGGGGAGGTGCTGGCCCAGCTCCTGCCTGGGCCTGTGGGTGCTGGGTGGGTGCTGGCAATTAAAGCACTTTCTCCTCTTCCAGACTTGGATGGTCACAGTGACCCAGAAGAATCTTTTGCCAGGGATCTCCCTGACTTCCCCTCCATAAACCCAGAAGCAATCGGCATAGATGATGAAGATGACACCAGCATTGGGATCCCGAGCCTGGCATACCGCCCACAAGGGACAGAGGATCTGCAGCTCCCATACGAGCAGGAGGAATTTGGCACACTGCCGTCAGTGCAGAATCTCACCAACAACATCACTGGCTTTGTCACCAGGGGTATGATCCAGCTGGCACTGTCAGGAGCCCCTCAGGCAGGCTCCTCACGCAGCACCAATCCTCAGAGAGGGGCAAAGACTCACCTCAGAGCGGCCAGTTCGGACTTGGACACTGACGCCGAAGGGGATGACTTTGAACTGCTGGATCAGTCTGAGCTGAACCAGCTGGATCCCACTGGCTCCCGGGGCCAGTAAGCCATCCTGTCACTTCCCTCTGGTTTTGTATTGCGCATCATGGAGGGAATCCTAGAAGGAAAAGCCTTGCACAGTTCTCTCAATTGTCTCCCGTGAGTCTGAGTGATGTGACAGCCAGTCCTGGCTGGGTACACCACTGTGACTTGTGACTCTGTAGCCTCGCTTGGATTTTAAAATAAAGGACGCTGGCAATCTGTAGGGAAGAGGCATTGATGGGATAGCTCCACAATCACCCTGCGCTGTCTGACAGGATACCTGCTCCAAACTTTCTCTAAGACAATAAATCTGGTGTCTGCAGCTCTCAAGTCCAGTGGGACTGACAGCATCGCCAGGGACAATTGTGCACTGAATTCTGGCGCTGATGTGTAACCAGGGGAACAGGACAGAGCCCCTCAGACGCGGTGTCTGGGACTCAGTGCTGTTCTGTCTCAGACAGCTGTTCCTCGCTCCTCATGTGCCCAAATCCAAGTCTTCTCTCCCAGCAATATCCAACTCCAGGTGGAACCAAGCCCCTTGCTCCATTGTGGATGTTGTGCAGCCGCAATGTTTTCCTTGCACTGGCTGCTCCCTCGGCTCCAGCTCCTTGTGATGCTGTTTTGTAAGAGCCCAATGGCAATAAGACACCTGCTGTGACCACCAGACCACCCGCAAGAACATCCACGTGTAGCCCCTGCTCTTGTGTTGCTTTTCTGAACTAACAGCCTTTGTTAACAGCCAACTAACACTTTGCTAGAAACCCCTGTGCTGCTCCAGTGCGTCCCGTGGGCAGGGCTGAGGCTGCACATCCCCCGGCAGTTTTCCTGGAGGAAGGAGGAGGTGGAGCAGGGCTGCCAGGGCGGTGGTGTGTCCCCTGGGCACACCTTGCTACCTCCAGCCTTGTGCAGGCAGAGCCCAGCAGTGGGAACGGGACGGGGGACAGCAGCCCAGACCGCCAGTGACTGAGGAGCTCGCACCTGCCGCGGTCCCGTGAACAAACCAGCAAACCCCAGGGAGAGCCACCCCCACTCTGCCCACCGAGCGGCCCCATTATTTTTCCTAAGCCATAGACCCGGTTCCGATCACGTTTGTGCAGCCAAGAACGTACCTCGTCAGGGACCCTGTTACCGGCTGCTGTTTGTCTGACTCTGCTTAACCGACTG
>NW_008235742.1:1342548-1346954 GCF_000691975.1 Corvus brachyrhynchos | reverse complement strand
GCGGGCAGCCGCGAGGCGCGGGGGGGTCTCCGAGGGCACGGGTAGCTGTGCCCTGGTGCCGGCTGGCAGCCCGGCCGGTGATCGGTGCCGCCTTCCCAGAGCTGAAGGACTTGAACAGCTCCATGACAACCCCTGAGATTGGCGGGGAGATCGAGGCACTGAGGAAGGACTGTGCCAGTTACACGGAGAAACTGGAGAGGATTAAGTCTGCTACCAACCACGTGACTCCAGAGGAAAAAGAGAAGGTGAACAGCTGCTGTGTGTGAACCCGGGGCCAGTCTGGGCCGGGCCTCTGCCAGGACCCAGCACTTCCCTTACAGGCATTGCTTGCCCGGGGCTCATGAGAGCCCCACGGGGCGGCTCTGACCTGGTGCTGTTGGCAGGTGTGCCGGGAGCAGCAGCTGTCCCGCCGGGAGTGGCGCCGGAGGAAGCGGATGGTACCGGCTGTGGTGCGGGTGGGCGGTGACGGCCCCGCTGGGACCGCTGCCCACAGCCCTCACGTGCCCTGTCTCGCCAGGCCACCGAGCTGCTGGATGCCATCCTGGAGGGGTACCCCAAGAGCAAGAAGCAATTCTTTGTAAGTACAAAGGCTGGGCCCTGCCCAGGGCTGCTGAGCCAAAACCTAAGCCTGTTCTGATCTGCTCGGTGCCATGCAGGAGGAGGTTGGGATAGAGACGGATGAGGACCACGGCGTTGTGCTGCCAGCGACTGTGTGAGGTGCTGGGGGAGCCTTTTTTCTAGGGAGAAGCTGCTGCAGAGCTGCCTCTGAAACTCAAGCTGTTGGGCTGTTCTTTTTCTCTTTTTGCAGGACTGGGGCTTGTCCTGTGTATTTATTTGTTTTTGTTTTAAAATGTTTTGCAGTTGGAAGGGTGGTGGGTGGGAGTGACTCTGCACTGGCCCTCTCCTTGTAGTGGAATGTTGTTTTTTTCCTGCCCTGCAGTGCATGCAGCTGCCTGGCTGGGGTCTGAGGGTGCTGAGTGTGGGGGCACTGGTGCTGTATCCCTGGTGTTCTGGTAAGGAAAGGGAGCAAGGGACTGTCTGGGCTGCAGAGCTCTGTATGTGTTCTAGCTGCTTCCTCCTGTGTGCCTGAGTGGTCACATGAGAATCTGATCTATTAAACACCAGGATTTTGGTTCAGGTGCACATCCTTGTGGTGTTTGTCTCTTCAGAGGGTGTCAAGGCAGGGTTTAGGCTCTGAGGAGCGGAGAAGGCAGGAGCCAGGAGAGGGTAACCTGAGCCACAGGGGCTGGAAGGGGCTTCTGGAAACTACCAGCTCTAGGGCACAGCTCCAGGAACTCAGCATCAGAAAAATCGTTAAAACATTCAGCGAAATTTATTTAATTACTTTTCACAATAGAAAAATACATCACTTTCACTTGTGAGGTCTGTAAAATTCCACATCCTCTTCCCAAGGCAGCGCTCCCTCCTCAGCGCTGGAAAAACTGCCTGAAATAAACATTCCCTGGATGTGCCCCTGGAGCAGGAGCACAGACATGGTTATGGAGAACAAACCCTGCTGCTGGCAGCACCCTGGTCTCATCACTCTGGACAGTGACCAACCCTCAACCAGGCAGAGCTGTGACCCAGCTGGGCATGGGACAGGGTCAAACATGTCCAAACCCAGGCTTGTACAGCTGGCACAGGCAGTGCTTTGGGACCATTTCAAAATTTACAAAAATAAAAATCAAATTGAGGCTGGTCAGGTATGTGTGTGGAGGAGCAGCAAGCGCACCTGGGCACGTTGTGCTACAGCTGAAGAACTTTCCTGTGCAGTACAGCCACAGTTTCTGAAAAGGAGATGTGTTCCAGTGCTCGCAGGAACCTCCTGTGCTCCTTCCCAGGGATCCACGGCTGCAGCAGTGCTTGGGGTTCATCAGGGCCCTAGCATGTGCTGCCAGGGGTACAGCTCCCAGCTCTTGATGGGCTCATCGTGCTGCCAGCACTGCCAGGCTCCCCCAAAACACAATAGCTGACTCCAAACAGCTGCCTCAGAGGGGCAGGGGACAGCCCAGTGGGTACTGGGGAGAACCATTCCCATTGCTATTCCAGAAACCCATCATTTTTAATATGCATTTGTTGCATTTCCCCACCCCAGGGAGAGCAGGGCTGTCACAGGCCTGAGAGCACAGGATGGAACTGCTCTGGGATCAGCTCTGCAAGGAGAGTCAGTGGCACAGGCAACCCCAGGGCACTGCCTGAGCCAGAGACTCTGCTCCCCACCTTCTCCTCCATACCACCTTTCCCTCCCCTCTTGCCCAGTCCCTACAAAGATTCAGTGGCACTGAGTGGAGCAGCAGTGTCTGCACAGCCACCGTTGGGCTTCAGAAGGAATACAATAAATAATTCAGAGAACCTTAAAAACAGCCACAAGGGAGAGGGCCCAGGGTGGTGCCCATCACCCAGGCCCCTGGGCAGGAAGTGCCCCATCCCCACGGGCGCAGAAGTGGCGCAGGAGGCTCAGTAGAGCTGGCTCTTCACCTTGTGCAGGACCCTGATGACAACATCCCGCAGCGTCTGTGGCAGAGAGGGGACACGGTCAGGTGGTCTGGGGAGGAACAGCCACCCCTGTGCCACTGTCTCTGCCCCCTTGGCCATGGCACCACCCCCCCTGCAGTCCTGCATTCACCTGGGGCTTGCACTGCTCCTCAATCCAGCTGAAGACACATGCCGAGAGCTCCTGGAAACTCGTTACAGAGATTGAGGCATTGAAGGACTGGAACAGGGAGTCCATGATGCCTTGGAAAACATTGAACTTCACCTCGTCAGAGACCTGGTTCTTCCCCTCGTTCGGGTTGTCCTGATGAGCTTTCACGATCTGCTCATAGTTCCTGAAACAAGCACAGCACACCAAGGGCAGCAGTGAGGCCTCCACACTTGACTCTGAGCTGCCACTCCCAGCTCCTGCTCCCAGCTCTGAATTCCCACACCCAGCTCCTGCTCCTGGTTCCAAGCTCCAGGCCTGTCCCCGGATGGAGAACCACTGCAGAGCCCTGCAAGGATGTGAGGGAACAACAGGAAGTAGAGGGCATGACCCCGACAGCTCTTCCCTTACACTTTCATGATCTTCAAGGCCATCACATCTTTCCTGAGGGTAGAAACTTCCTCCTCCTGCTTTTTCTTTTCCTTGTGCAGGAACTGGATGTAGTCGATGGCTGAGCATGAAGACACGGAGTGAGGATTTGGGAGCACACATGGACCCCTGAGATCCCCATGGGAGGTGCCTGAGCCAGGGCACCATCAGCTGCCACTGACCCAATTCCCCTGGGAAGGTGGGTGGGTGTGGGTGAGCAGCACCTGAGCTCCCCAGAGCCTCATCACACCAGAAGGTTCTACGGTGCTGAACTTTGCCCTGCACAGCTCTAGGGAGGAGGTTTGGGGGTTGATAGCACCTCCTTCCCTCCCACCCTTGGGACTCACTTTTCTGGAGGACGATGGCCTTGCTCAGCTTCTGCGAGCCGATGGAGAAATCCTGCTGCTCACAGGTGGGGACGATGGCCTGCAAGTCATTGTAGCCTTTCTGCAGGGAAGTAGAGCCACAGAGTTTGGGCTCATCCTGTGAGACCAGGTCCACACCCAGCTCCCACAACACAGCCTGTCAGAGCCAGGGCACCTCCCAGCACACACACATATGCAGGAAGGGCACATCCAGCAGCAAAACAGAGAAGTGCTGGAAGAGCCAGGTGCTGGAGCAGCCTAGGAGCAGCGCTCCAGCAGTGCCTGCTGCCTCTTGCCTCACCTTGATGGCATCTCGGCGCTTCTGCTCAGCCTGGGTGTGCGCCCGGCGGCGCTGGTCCTTGTATGACTCCTTGTAGGACTCCTGATGGTAGTCACTGTCCTCATCATCTGTGGGAACAGAGTGTGGCTGTGGGTGAGGAGTCAAGAGGCACGAGGAGGGGCACAAGACAGCTCAAGGGATCACTACAGCTGCAGCCAGGCCCAGCATAGCCCCCGCCACAGTCAGCTACAGCAGGCTGGGCCAAAGAAAAGCCTTCCAAGGGGCCCCAGCAACCCTTTCCCTCATCTTGGGGAGCTGGGCAGGAGGAAGATGCTGGCAGCTCCCTTGGGAAGGTGTCAAAAACAGTGATTCTCGACTCCAAACCCTGCTGGAAACCACAGAACCCTGATTGCAGCCAGGCCCAGCATAGCCCCCGCCACAGTCAGCTACAGCAGGCTGGGCCAAAGAAAAGCCTTCCAAGGGGCCCCAGCAACCCTTTCCCTCATCTTGGGGAGCTGGGCAGGAGGAAGATGCTGGCAGCTCCCTTGGGAAGGTGTCAAAAACAGTGATTCTCGACTCCAAACCCTGCTGGAAACCACAGAACCCTGATGTTGTTCCCAACACCTTCCTGCTCCTCTTTCTCGTCAGGATA
The DNA here is from genome assembly GCF_000691975.1 of Corvus brachyrhynchos. Classification (NCBI taxonomy): domain Eukaryota; kingdom Metazoa; phylum Chordata; class Aves; order Passeriformes; family Corvidae; genus Corvus; species Corvus brachyrhynchos. The sequence goes on along the minus strand of NW_008235742.1, from coordinate 1,342,587 downwards.
GGAATACTGCCCAGCCACGCTCACACCCCCGTCCGTGCA